>NC_033795.1:72187869-72212783 GCF_001876935.1 Asparagus officinalis | reverse complement strand
TTTGAGTAGAAGATAGGGGGTGTGACACCCCTTGGTTGTCTCGGCCTATGGCGCAGACACGCCGTGGGTGTCTCGGCCAGCGAGAACACCCTTGGGTGTCTCGGCCAGCCGAGGAACAGTAGGGTGTCTCGGCTTGGCGAGACACCCCTGGGGCTGTCTTGGTTTGCCAAGCCACCCTCGGTGTTTCGAGCTTGCCGGAGACTCCATATGAGGTGTTTGTTGTTTCCCCTGTATATTCCTTCGTCCCGGATTCGGAGTTGAGTGATTCGGGTTGCGTTGGATGCTTGAACGAAGAAATCGGAATCGCTCTGTGATTGATTATCTGTAGAGGTGGCCGGAGCAATGGAGGGCGTTTCCTATTGTGAACAGTGCCGGTTCCCGGATGGTCCGGGTCTTTGGTTGTTCCGAACCCTATCGTCACGTAGGCTCGCGACTCACTTCATGTCCGATGTCGACGTTCGATCCGGGCTCAGTGGATCGGTATAGTGAACGTTCATCGTCGTTCTTTAACACTGAACCGTTCGTGGAGACCTATAGGCAATTTTCGATGCCTACAACAGGAAGTTTCTGGAGAATACTACGCATATTATTCTTAGGGATAACCCGACATGAGAAGTTCCTAGAGAATACTACACATGATATTCTTAAGGATAACCCGAGATCAGCTAATTATTTAAGATAAAGACTAACCATCTGAATAATTCATTCTTAATCGTTACAAAAAATGGTTAAGACTCCCCACTATAGTTATTTAATCATTACCAAGATGATTAAAACTCTCCCACTGTGATTCTAAATTCCCTCAGAGATGAAGCACATCTCACCGGCTTCAATCCATCAGGGACGAATTGGCTGAGTCCTTCTTGGTCATCGATATTTTCTTGGTAACCAGGATTTCCTTATGAAGCGAAAGGTAAAAAATACCTTCTTTCCTTCATCTATAATCCTAGGTTGCTTTCAATCACCAAAATAAATTTTCATAAACCCTCCCACTGTGACTCTTTGAGCACTCTTTCGTTGAGATGAGATTCAATAACTCCACTCGATTCATCTTCCCTCACAAAATTCCTAGTGTTTAATGGTTGAGTGTTCAATAGTTAATAGCCCTCCATCACAAAATCCTCACTGATCATATCAATTGATGGTGGGTCCACCAAAATTCTTCATGGTTAAATCCATTCAACCTCCTACTGTGTCTAATCACTTAACATTCCCACTGTTAAGACCCTGAAATGGTGCTTGAAATTTCAACTTGTCGATCCATGGCGATTATCAAACTCCCTTCGTGTTAATTTCTCGCAACTTGACACAAAAATCTCCCACTATATTGATAAAGTGATTTGTACAAATCAACACTCCTATTATTATTTGTACTACCCCACTCTTATTTGGTTAAATCTTTAAACAGTTAGGGCCAAAGCTAAAATCCCCTCTTGATTCATTTCATGAATGAGATGTCCATTCAAATCGAACGATCAAACTTTCAGACAGTTAGGCTTGTCTCAAACTCTCATTTGGTCAAACCTTCTGATAGTTAGGGTTAAAGCCAAAATCACCTCTTGATTCCTTCCACGAATGAGAGGTTCACTCAAATCGAGTGATCAAACTTTCAGACAGTTAGGGTCATCTCAAACTCCCATTTGATCAAACCTTCCGACAGTTAGGGTCAAAACCAAAATCCCCTCTCGATTCCTTTCACGAACGAGAGGTCCACTCAAATCGAGCAATCAAACCTTCAGACAGTTAGGGTCGTCTCAAACTCCCATTTGGTCAAACCTTCTGATAGTTAGGGCCAAAACCAAAATTCTCTCTCGATAAACGAGAGGCCCACTGTAGGCGTATAAAATTGCTTATAGATCCCTTAACACAGCTCAGCACGGTGATTCGACAAATCAACGAACCATCGGGTGACGTATCTAAACGCGAGCGTTAGTCCGCAATACCGAAGCCAAGTGACATGCGACAAATTGGATTAACGAGCTAACAGTGCGGTGAGTCAACGAGTCATCCAACCATAGAACGGATTTGAACTCAAACACCGAGGTGGATTTACTGCCATATTGGGATTGAGACTGTCAAATCAGAGTCTGGATCAACAACGAAGCACAAAACCAGACAACGGACACAACACCTGGAGGACTCGGCCAAAACTGAGCCACCTCTAGGTGGCTCGGCCAAGAGCTGAGCCACCTAGAGGTGGCTAGGTGGCCGGCCAGATCTGTGCCCGGGCATAGTTCTGAGTGCCTATAAATAGAGGGGCATGGCTCATTTGTGAGGGGTTGGAACTTTTGGAGCCGAAACTCTGCCGAATTGAGAACTGAGCTTGGAGTTTTGAAGACTTGAAGACTTGGACATTCAGATCTGGTTCTTGGCGAACATCCACGTCACAAAAGGCAGGAGTTCGAAAGAGAGAAATCAGATCTGAGATCTACACGAGATCATACTCCGGATCAAAGCTTGGCCTTTGATCCCGAGAACTAAAGGCTATTATTTCCTTGGTGAAATAGTACCCCCCGGCTGTTATTTCCTTAGTGAGATAACACCCGTCAAATCGTGTAGATCCGACCAGATCTAGATCGCGCGGTGGTGCACGGATTAACCCCGGCGTTGGCAAAGAACCCACAAAAGCGAGTGACCACAGAACAGAAGCTCATGATTCGTTCGAGAAATAAGGAAAGAGTTGTAATTTTCTTTTTTCTTTTGATCTCATTGTAACCGGATCTTATAAAAAGACCGGATCTTTTGTAATCAAAAAGCAATTACTTGAGAAAAACAATGACTTTAATGAAAGCAACTTTCACCGCGAACAATCTGGCGACCACAGTGGGAGCCACCGATCTCGCCCGTAGAAAGCTGCAGAAAGAGGTAGCCAAGAAGCCGCCACCAACCCGCAAAGTTTGGAGGCCGAAGTCTAAAACGGCGATTCAGACTAAGGAGCAACAACTGCAGCCTGCGAAAGTTCAACCTCCGACGAATCAATCCAAACCGCCGATGATTTCCACAACTGCCCCAGGAGATCCCGCAGGACCATCCCAGAAAAGGAAGTCAGTCTTGGAGCGCCTCGGTCCAATTCCCGATGAAAAAAGCAAAGTTCCAGTTCAGGAACGTTTGGGCCCGCTGAAGAATCCCCGAACCACTCAACACGCTGGGGGTCGCCGTCACCTCCAACGTGACAAGGAGCTATTTGCGCATTGAGGTCCAAGAGCCCGCTGAGAATTCACGCCCAAAAAGGCATGTCTCGAGGCGCGTGACTCTTGAGAGCCCAAAGAAGGCAGTTCACTCTCAGAAGGAAATGTTATCGTCTGATGATGATTACGTTATACCTGAGAAAGCGTGCCAACACACGATAGGTTGCTCCGGCTTTCAAACGGACGAGCTATACTATCGTGCTGGGAGTACGAGCAAAGCCAGAAAGAGAAGTCCTCGAAGGCTAGAAAATCAGTGCCCTTGTTCAAAGCTCATTCGGGCGGTACTAATTCGGGCAGTATTGTCTGAGTGCAACTGCATCAAGGCGGTCCCTGAAAGAGTTTCGATTTTCGAAAGGCTCAGTGTCGAAACGCCAGAACCAAGACCTAGGTGTTTTCGACGAAGAAGAAGAGTAGTCGAAGACGGAGAATTTCTGAGGGTCACCGCCAATATGACCAGCAAAAGGACGTCGACACAGGATAATCCTGAGTCGATTCCGGAAGTACCCTGGCGGATGACCCGTCTGCAGTCCAGAGCCATCATACGAGGAACTTATGGTAGGGTTCGGATAAGATCGCCGTCAGAAGATGAAGAATCGGATTCCTGCTCTGCCGTCGCATCAGATAACACGGTATCCAGCGAGGGACAACCCTACGAGTCATTCATGATAAGCGCGGAACAAGTGGCCAAGATGCTCGAAGAAGCCATGGCTAAACAACAGGAGAGCTTCAGGTTCGAAATGCAGATGGCCATGCAGAGTATGAGAGAAATGCATGAGCAACAAATTCAGGCACTGACGAACCAGCAAGGTGAACCAGCCCGCCGTAATCAAGTTGTTCAGGAAGAGGAGCACACGGATACGGATGAAGCTCACAATGCCAATGATCCTCCCGTCAATGCAGGGGGTGGTAATGAGGATGCTAGTCGTAATGCCACACTTCCACCTCAGAATCGTGCTAACGAAAACACAGGTGAAAGTCTGAAGAAGAACCTCGAGAGCAAAATCAATACATTGATTTCCGCTCAAGAGATGAAGAAAACGAGCATTCCTTGTCCATACCCAAGAGAGTGGGAATCGATCCCATATCCGGCGAAGTTTAACCTGATTAACTTCACGCCGTTTAATGGGATGGGTTCACCCACTCAGCATTTAATTTACTTTAAATTGCACTTGGGGGTGATCTCTGGTAATGAGCCTCTGATGGTGCGGTCATTCGTCGGCACTCTTCGCGGAGCCGCCTTCGATTGGTATCGCCGCCTCAAGCCAGGCAGCGTGAACAGCTGGGATGACATGGAGACCAAGTTCCTGGCCAACTTCTTCGACGACGACACCGAGATATCTATCGGATCATTGCTCGATGAGAAGCAGAAAGACGGGGAGTTAGTCGACACCTTCGTCAAAAGATTCCGGAACAAGGCGATGAATTGCCGGGACCCGATCACAGAGGAATTCATCCTCCAAACTTGCCACAACAACCTTGCGTTGGACGTGTTGGAAGCAATGGGAACAGCACCGTCTGACACTTGGAAGGATCTGAAGGTGCGCGGTGAACAAGCCGAACGCTTCCTTAAAAGGAAGAAGGCCGAAAGGAACCAACCGATCCAAGACATGGAAGGACTTGAAAGTCCGGGGAGAGCAAGCTGAGCGATTCCTCAAGAGGAAGAAGGCGGAAAGAGGCCAACCGGCGACAAGTGCTCCAAAGCAAAACTTCGTCCCACGGGGGAAAGGTAAGGCACATGCTAATGCAGTTGATGCTAATCAAACCTTTCAATTGCAACCACAGCAACAAGCACCCCAACAATCTCGAGGACAATGGCAACAACGGCCTCAGAAGCAGAAATCTGCGGAGCCGAGGTTTCCTAAAGTGTACTCCTTCAAGGATGATGAAGTTCCCGGCATCTTCAAATACCTGTTGGAGAACAACAAGATCCAGTTGCCGGCGATCGTGGATCAAGAAGGGGCCAGCAAAGTGACGGATCCAAAGTACTGCGCGTACCACAGAGCGGTCCACCACCCTACGAGATCATGCTACCACCTCAAGGACAAGATCCAGGCGTTAATCGACGTAGGAGTCATAACCCCGAAACCAGCCAAGAATGTGGGGGCCAACGCAGTGTCAATCAGTTTTGGGTCGGTGCCTACAACTTGGTTCGAGCCAAAACGCGTCACCAAAGTCGGGATGAAGACGGTGAATGACGATCCGCACGGACAGCGCCAAAAGGGACTTGTGCCGCACACAACCCCAAATGGCGAAATCCTTTGGGTTCATCCAGATCTGATTGGAGATGAACAATGGGCCGGTTCGTCATCCGGGAGGAAGTCTAAAGGAAAAGGGAAGTCTTGTTATGGAGTCTCTGCTATCCCAGGGGAAGATGACGAAAGAATCTCCACTTTCCTGCTCTCTGAAGAAGAACAAGAAGCTTTTGCGACACGGAGCGGAAATGAATACCACTACAATTATCCGCCACCTAGTGAGCAGGGGGTGAACAAGCGGGGACCAGCCAAAACTCTCACGGAGATGGGAGTGATTGCAAGTCCCACACCGGGTAAAGAAGCTCTACGACAACCGGTGAATAAACCAAAAGAGAAGAATCCCCAAGAGGTACAGAATCCGAAGCAGTCTCGTTTCAGTCGTCCAATTGGAAGAGACAAACCGGAAAGCTCGAAGACTCCGCATAGCTTCGACATTATGGCGCAATTAGCCAACATTCCTGCACGGATAACGCTGTATGAGTTGCTGCGATTATCCAAAGAAACCAGGGAGGCCCTACAAGAAGCTTTGGCCAATGCAGAGGTATTTCTGACTCAAGTCAAGCCGGTGCATGAACAGCCAGAACCGCTGAGTCAACAGTGCAACATAGCGACTAAGAACCTTCCCTGCATTACTTTCACCAAAGAAGATATGCAGACGAAGAATTCGAACCACGATCGGCCGTTATATTTCGTCGGATACATTGGCTCCAGCCAAGTCAACCGAATCCAAGTGGATCCGGGTTCTGCTGTGAGTATTATGCCGCTTCGATTGATGCATTTCCTCAGCATTCCAGTAAGCAAGTTGGCGTCCACAGGCACTGTTATTTATGGATTCAACACTAGTGGGTCAAGACCCTTGGGTAAGATCCGGGTGAAGTGCCAGATGGGAGATCTGAAGACAGAAGTCACGTGTTATGTGATCGATGCGGAGACTTCGTACAACTTACTATTGGGTCGGCCTTGGATCCATAGTAACGTGATAATTCCATCTACTCTCCATCAGTGTTTGAAGTATGTCGACACTGACAATGAGGTTAGGACGGTGGTCGCGGATAAGCAACCATTCAAGGGGTATGAGAATTATTTCACCGATTCTCTCCTTTATGGTAACGAATCCGATACTGAACCATCGGCCCAGGGCACAGACAGCGGAGAAGAAGCTGATTCTGAAGCCGGATTCGATTACAATGGCGGTTTTGTTTTAAATGACATTGTACCCTTTGTAATCAATCTTGACGATGAACAATCGTCAGATGCAGATTGTAACTGGCAACTTGCCGATATTGCAATAAAAGATGATTTAGAGTACTCCTTGTCTCTTGATGATGTGATAAAAGAGCTGTACGACAATCCTGAGTTGTATATGCCGATCCGATCATCCTATGTAACGAAGGAACACCTCCAGCATTCTTTCGGAACAACCATGGTCATCCCGAACAAAGTAAGAGGTGCTAAAGAAGTGATTTACGGTAAAGGAAAAAGCTCTCCGTTACCAGATCATTTCCTAAGTGAAGACGAAGATGATGACAAACCTGGTCGACATCTATCCAAGTATAGTCCAGAAGCGCGCAAGCTCATGGAAAAGCAGGGCTACGATTTCACACTCGGAGAAGGTTTATACTTCGATCGAGGTCCTCGTAATCCAGCCAAAGCAGTATATGTACCAAAAGGTAAACCTGAGGATTATTATAAATATGGGCGAGGCTTAGGTTATGTTTCATCAGATGACGAATGTGGTTGGCAAATCATCGATCAAATTGCTAACAAAGCCAAGAAAGGATACTCTCCCGATGCTTCAGAGTGGGACTCCGATACAAGTCTGGGAGAAGTCTTCA
Source organism: Asparagus officinalis (assembly GCF_001876935.1). Taxonomy (NCBI): domain Eukaryota; kingdom Viridiplantae; phylum Streptophyta; class Magnoliopsida; order Asparagales; family Asparagaceae; genus Asparagus; species Asparagus officinalis. The sequence goes on along the minus strand of NC_033795.1, from coordinate 72,205,508 downwards.
AAACCCTAATGTCAAATATGGCTACAGCCGATCCATCCACCATGGAAGACGACGATCAAATGCCAACATGGGAAGACCCGTGGGTTCACCATCTGAATATGCAATATGGCGATAGGTTCGAGCAAAGAGAACCACCCACTGAAGATAAAATAGTCCAGATTAACATGGGTGATGAGGCCAACCCAAAGCCTATATTCATCAGCGACAGTCTTCCCCCAGATGAGAAGGAGGAATTGATTGCTCTCATCAGGGAATATATCGACGTCTTCGCATGGAATTATGAAGACATGCCAGGGCTCGACCCCAATGTCGCAATGCACCGCCTCGATATCAAGCCGGATGCCAAACCTGTCAAGCAACAGCAAAGACGGTTTCGTCCGCAGATTATGGAAGCCATTGAGGCAGAGGTTAAGAAGTTGATCGAATCAGGATTTATCCGAGAGGAACAACATCCAGACTGGTTAGCCAACATCGTTCCCGTCATGAAGAAGAATGGCAAAATCAGGATTTGCATCGACTTCAGGAACCTGAATGAAGCATGTCCGAAAGACGATTTCCCTCTCCCAATCACGGATGTCATTATCGACAATACATGTGGATTTGAGAGGATGTCCTTCATGGATGGATTTTCGGGATATAACCAGATCAAGATGCATCCAGAGGATGAGAAGCATACGGCGTTTAGAACACCCCTCGGCGTCTTCTGCTATACGGTGATGCCTTTCGGTCTGAAGAATGCCGGTGCCACATACCAGCGAGCGATGACTAAGATTTTCCAAGAACATCTCAGGAAAACAGTCGAATGCTACGTTGATGATTTGGTTGTGAAAAGCCGCAACAAGGAAGATCACATCAAGGATTTGAAGACAATGTTCGATCTCATGAGGAGTCATCAGTTGAAGATGAACCCCACTAAATCATTTCTTGGAATGTCCAGCGGAAAATTTCTTGGGTTCGTCGTCACCACTAAGGGTATACATATCGATCCTGATAAGGTGAAGGCGATACATGAATTGCAGCCCCCGAGGAATCTGAGAGAACTCAGAGGATTGCAAGGGCGTTTAGCTTATATCCGGCGTTTCATCTCAAATCTTTCTGGGAAGTGCCAACCGTTCTCTAAGCTGAACAAGAAAGGAGTATCATTCATCTGGGATGATGCCTGCCAAAAAGCGTTCGAAGATATCAAAACATATCTGGCGAACCCTCCTGTTCTCGTTGCACCGAAATCTGGTAAACCGTTCTTGATTTATCTCAAGGCGATGAACCACTCGATAAGTGCCTTACTAGCGCAAGACGATGATAACGGTCACGAACAGGCAGTTTATTACCTCAGTCGGACCTTGGTAGGCGCTGAGTCTCGATATCCGATGATTGAGAAAGAATGCCTTGCATTGGTATTTGCGATGCAAAAGATGCGGCATTACCTGGTGGGACAGACGATCTACGTTATCTCCAACGTTAATCCAGTACGGGTGTTTATGACGCAACCGGCCTCTATGAATTGGCGGCTAGCGAAGTGGGCCCTTCTCTTGTCCCAATACGATTTGCACTTCAAGCAGCAGAAGTCGATAAAAGGACAGGCGATTTGTGACCTTTTGGCGGCAAACCCGACCACAGATACGGCAGAAGTATATGATGACTTGCCGGATGAAACCCACGAGGTTAACACCACATCACACCAACAAGTATGGCAATTATACTTCGATGGTGCCTCAAGGGCAGTTAATAGAGTAATAACCCCGGGATGTCCTACAGTTTCCTCTGGAGTTGGAGTCGTCTTAATCTCCCCTGGAAAGCACGTGATGCCTCGGGCTTATTCGTTGACTAGTCCGTGCTCCAATAATGTTGCCGAATACAACGCGCTTCTCATTGGACTCAGTTTCGCCAAAGAGCTGGGGGTCGAATATCTCGAAGCTTTTGGAGATTCGCAATTGATAGTCAACCAAGTTCGCGGTGAGTATGAAGTCAGGAATCAAGACCTGATCCCGTACCACCAGGAAGCCATCAAAATGGCAGAATCTTTCGAAGAATTCTTTATTGAATACATCCCTCGTCTCCAGAACGCTTATGCAGACGCACTGGCGGCACTAGCAGTATCACTGGCACAGCCTCCCGAAGCTGAGCTGTTAGTCACAGTACGGACGCATCAACTCTGCGTACCCATATACAGTACGGAGATTGAAGAAGAAGAGGATAGAAACGTGAACGCCAAAGAGGTGAATTCAACTCAAATTGGGTCTGAGTCCCGAGATTGGCGTTTTCCTATCATCGACTACGTCCAATATGGTATCTTGCCAGAGGATGTAAAAGAAAAGGAATCAATCCGCCGAAGAGCTCCAAGATTCTTCTATAATACCGAGACCCATACGTTATACCGTAGAGGGTACGACGGTCTTTTGCTCCGATGCCTTTCGAACAGAGAAGCAAAGGAAGTTCTTAAGGAAGCACACGAAGGAGAATGTGGTGCGCATCAGCCCGGTCCTAAACTGTATGATCGCATCAGGAGGATGGGATATTTCTGGCCAACGATGGTTCGTGACGCAATCGAATACGCACGAGAATGCCACGCTTGCCAGATACATGCGAATTATATGCATCAACCGCCAGAGCAGTTGCACACGTCAACCACGTCTTGGCCGTTCGAGACTTGGGGCATGGACATAGTCGGTCCTATTTTTCCCCCTTCAGTCAAAGGTGATCGGTTCATCCTCGCGATCACAGATTATTTCTCAAAGTGGGCTGAAGCGATTCCGCTTAGAGAAGTGAAGACGAACAACGTCATCAATTTCATCAAGCATCATGTCATTTACCGACACGGCGTGCCAAGAAGGATCATTCATGACAACGGTCCACAGTTCATAAGCAATGCCTTCGTCAGATTCTGCGACAAGTTCAAAATCGAACAGGTGCCCTTGGTTCGCCAAAATTGAACACCTTGCTCACAGAGTGGGACTCGCCTAAACTGCTAGGCTCGCCCGATTTGAGCGGTTCGCCAAAACTGGGAACCTGGCTCAAGAGATTGGGCTTGCCTAAGCCGTTAGGCTCGCCTGATTTGAGCGGTTCGCCGAAGCTGGGAACCTGGCTCAAAGAGATGGGTTCGCCTAAACTGCTAGGCTCGCCCGATTCGAGCGGTTCGCCAAAAATGGGAACCTGGCTCAAGAGGTTGATTCGCCTCAAGCCTGAATAATAATTCAGGCTGTCGTGGGGGATGAGGGATTGCGCCTCGAGACGAGCGAGAGCTTTTCGTCGCCGCTGTTTGGATCTTTTTGAACGAGGAGCGTTCATGTCGACGACGGAGGCGTATTCTGCGTCGACACAAATGGTTGATTCCTCTTGCACAGGGGTCTGCGAGGATCGTTCATCGACCCATTCAGCAGCCCCTAGACCTGCATTCTCGAATCTCGGCTCGGCCTCAACTGGTTCGGGGGGAAAAGAACCCCCTGCCTCGGCTTGGGTAGATCCCTCAGGCTTGGTTGCCTCAGCCTCTTGGGGCTGGGCCACCCGCACGACTCTGCAACCATCGCGAGATGTATTGCTGCGAGAAGAGGACGATTGTAAGTACCCTTCGAATTTGATCACAAGGGACTCAACAGTAGTCCCTGCAGCAACTTCGTCAGACTGCGCCACCACCAATTCATCTGAATGAACGGATTCTCCCACTGTGGTCGCCATCTTCTGTAGGGTGAAAATTTGATTCTTCCGAAGAAAGGAGTTTCGTTTGTATTTATAAGAAAGCTTATTACAAACTAACAAATCAAATGTTTACAACAGAAGCAGAGGGAAGGCCCTCTTTGTTTTGTGTGGGGACTTTAGGTGGCGATAGGATGCCTCGCTCGGTGCTCGTGCCGAGTCTGCTTCCCTTGGACGATCCGATCGAAGTTGATGCCGGAGCCGGAGCTTCGGTTCTCAAATGAGGGAGCCTTTGGCAAAGGTCCAGGTTCAACCTTTGGGAGATTAGCCAGCAGAATATGCAACGGCCAATCCCCCTTCTTCATGCTGCTGAAGATGGGTTTTAACAGGCAAGGGATGGCATGGGCTATCCCTTGATTCATGGGATTTGACCACTAATAGAGGTGAGGGAGATAGCTTGACTGCTCCTTGAATTATGGGATGTGACCACACGTTGTTCGGAGACGTCCTGCTGTTCATTCGTACCGTCAATGGTCATTCGAAGAGCTGTGCTCTGCATCACGCTACATAGGAGTGGGAAAGCCCCTCCTCGTATGCGTGACAACGGCTGTCAGATGCTTGCGTGGATCTGACCAACCACCGAGCGTTGGCGGCTCTCGTCCCTTCACCTGGACAACTGAGGTGAGCCGCATTTATGAGGGTGCAGGCTGTTTCGGCGCCTGTCCGCTCATTCGTACTGTGGACGGCCATCTGACGGGCCTGGAGTATTGTGCCCTCTCCCTTGATTTGTGGGATTTGACCACTGATGTAACTGTTCCCATACTCCAAGTGGGCAGTTGACAGTGAGCTGGCGAGTCTGCAGCTTGGGTCTGCAGGCGAGCTTGCAGGCGAACTGGGTCTGCAGGTGAGTTTGGGACTGCAGGCGGACTTGGGTCTGCAGGCGAGCTAGCAGGCGAACTGGGTTTGCAGGCGAGCTCAGGTGCGCAGGCAGACTTGGGTCTGCAGGCGGATTTGGGACTGCAGGCGAATTTGAGTTGCAGGCGAGCTCCTGAGCATGGATTGAAGAATAGGCCGTAACTTTCAAACCGTAAGTCGGAATTGGACGAATTATATATGAAAATCGCCTATCTCGACGAGATGGAGCCATCCGAACCGAGCCGAAGGCTTCGGTTCGCTTCCTCCGTTTTGCCAAATTCCTTACGGTTTGGGAGATATCTGCGTTTTCCCCTTTTTCTGCTATTTCGGGCGAGGTTTTAGCAGTTTTGTTCTGAACTTCTCTGATAAGGATTTAAAGGCAATTTTTATTGCCTACAAAACCCCCTCCAAAGTTTTCAGACCTGAATCAGGCCGCATGGGGTCTGGAACACTTTGGATATGAAGTCCCGTAAAGTGATCCCTGCTCTTCACTCGCAGCTGATGATCGCCTTCTAGGATTTTGAGCAAACCCTCAGCTATCAACGGACTTGATTTGTCTTTACCAACTGCCGTTTGAGTTGGACTAGCCATGCTCTTGCCCTTAGCATGGTAAGTTGTTGAGGAGTTTCTTTTAGGCTCAATGCTAAAATTTCTCCTCTATCCTTAGCCTTTCGAGGCATTTGGATTAAGAGTGTAGGGAGCAGTTTAGACTCATGCACCAGTTGGAGTATAAGGGGGCAGTTTAGACTCATGCACCAGTCGGAGTATAAGGGGGCAGTTTAAACTCATGCACCAGTTGGAGTGTAAGGGGGAAACTTGTCTTCTCTTAGGGCAAAGATGAAGACGAACCCTGATTTGTCTTCTCTTGGGGCAAAGACGAACCCTGAAATAGCAGCACATCGCATAGTAGGCCACTATCAAACAACAACGCCTTTTATGGGAAAGACGGTGCTGGGAGAATCAAATCGTTCAGGGACGTATGAGTATGACGACTGATCGGACAACGTCATTTGCGGGAATGACGGTGTCGGCTATCAGAGGTAATCGTTAACGTGATAGGAATTGCCGCGATCGGAGCGACTTTGAGGACCTACCATCCTTTTGAAGAGGATTGGTAAGTTGATTTTGTCAGAGGTGTAGTGTTAACATGACAGTGGGAGTTTATTGCGATTTGAGCAACTCTATGGACCTACCATCCTATTGAAGAGGACTGGTAAGTTGATTTGTCAGAGGTAACTGTTAACGTGACAGTGGGGGTCCCGCCATCCTATTGAAGAGGATTGGCGGGGGATTGTGGCTTTGGTCCTAACTATCTGAAGGTTTGACCAAGTGGGAGTTTGATGCAGCCCACCTGAACTGCTAGTCTCGCCTGTTTTGAGCGGTTCGCCATAAATGAAAACCAGGCTCAAGAAGTGGGGCTCACCTAACTGTTAGGCTCGCCTGATTTGAGCGGTTCGCCCGTACTGGGAACCTGGCTCAAGAAGTGGAAGTGTGGGGAATAGTTTAACCTCTTATACCAGTTGGAGGATCAGAAGAAGCAGTTTATACTCGTGTACTTGTCGGAGTGTTAAGGGAGCAGTTTAAACTCATGCACCAGTTGGAGTGTCAGAAGAAGCAGTTTATACTCGTGTACTTGTCGGAGTGTTAAGGGAGCAGTTTAAACTCATGCACCAGTTGGAGTGTCAGAAGAAGCAGTTTATACTCGTGTACTTGTCGGAGTGTTAAGGGAGCAGTTTAAACTCATGCACCAGTTGGAGTGTCGAAGAACTATCAGAGGTGATTGTTAACGTGATAGCTTTGTAGGCCCGTCGTCCTATTGAAGAGGATCGACGGGAGATTGTCAGAGGTGTAGTGTTAACTTGACAAGATTGTCGCGATTAGAGCGACTATGTGGGCCCGCCGTCCTGTTGAAGAGGATCAACGGGGGAAATTTGGAGGATATGAGGGATCGGTCTCCACTACCAAGGCATCTTGGTCATCATCCCCTCGAAATTCATGCGGGTCTTCGTCACCCATATGCTTGAGCATGCTCTCGACTTGTTCTCCTTGGCGGAGTAAGTCTTTCCATGAGCGAGCTTCAACAGCGCCCATATTGGACAGAACGCTGATGGAGAGATTGTTCCGGCACATCTCGATGAGCGTGGCCTCGGAAACTCGATCGCGGGAATGCAACGATCGGTTTCTGAATCTCTTGACAAAGCTGCTTACAGACTCTGTCTTCCTCTGCTTCACAGTTAGCAGGGTGGCCATAGATACTTCTGTGTCATCATCGAAGAATCTGGCCACGAAGAGCCTTTCCATGTCCTTCCAGCAGGTGATGGACCCAGGCTCCAATCTGCGAAACCATTCAAAAGCGACCCCCTTGAGGGTACCAATGAACAGTCGAGTCATAATGGGATCGTTTCCCACTATGTGTCCAGTTTGCGCCTGGAAGTAGTAGATGTGCTGGGTAGGAGAACCCTTTCCATTGAACTGCAGGAGGTCCAGCGGCTCGAACTTTGCCGGGTAGGAGACCGCATCCCATTCAATTGGATACGGTCTGACAACCCCCAGCTTGTTCGCATGCTTCTGGAGCTTCAAGGCGTCGAGTTGACTTTGGAGATCGTCAAACCTCTTGTCTCTTGGGTTATGGCCCGAAGATGACGCTCCTCTAGATGACTCGGATGAGGAGTGAGAAGGAGTAGGCACCCGCTCTTTGTGCTTCAAGGATTTATGCGAAGCCCGCGAAGTCCTCTCTCTCTTCCTCTTCTTCTCGCTCAGGAGCTGCTCCAACATCTCCTTCAGGGAGTCGATGGTTGCTTGTTGCTCGTCGAGCCTCCTAGACATCTCCTCAGGGATGTCAGTCATGTGCACATTTGTGTGCTTGCCCTGAACTGAGCTTGAAGTCTCCGACATTGCCACTGCTGAGCAATCGTCGTCGTCGTCGTCGTCAGAGACGGACGTCAGACCCGTGCAGGCAAACGAGGTGGCCACCCCCATTTGGGCGTGAGCGTGTTGGCGAGGTTCATGCTGGCGAGGTTCGCCCGTCAGGCGAGATTGGCACAGTGTGCCTGCGCCTGTCTGGCGAGCTGTTGCTTCGCCTTTCTGGCGATCTTGGGCCGTCAGGCGAGCTTGGTGAAGTTCGCTTGTTTGACGAAGCCCTCTTAAACTGCAGAGTTCGCCAGGTGCCCTTGGTTCGCCAAAATTGAACACCTTGCTCACAGAGTGGGACTCGCCTAAACTGCTAGGCTCGCCCGATTTGAGCGGTTCGCCAAAACTGGGAACCTGGCTCAAGAGATTGGGCTTGCCTAAGCCGTTAGGCTCGCCTGATTTGAGCGGTTCGCCGAAGCTGGGAACCTGGCTCAAAGAGATGGGTTCGCCTAAACTGCTAGGCTCGCCCGATTCGAGCGGTTCGCCAAAAATGGGAACCTGGCTCAAGAGGTTGATTCGCCTCAAGCCTGAATAATAATTCAGGCTGTCGTGGGGGATGAGGGATTGCGCCTCGAGACGAGCGAGAGCTTTTCGTCGCCGCTGTTTGGATCTTTTTGAACGAGGAGCGTTCATGTCGACGACGGAGGCGTATTCTGCGTCGACACAAATGGTTGATTCCTCTTGCACAGGGGTCTGCGAGGATCGTTCATCGACCCATTCAGCAGCCCCTAGACCTGCATTCTCGAATCTCGGCTCGGCCTCAACTGGTTCGGGGGGAAAAGAACCCCCTGCCTCGGCTTGGGTAGATCCCTCAGGCTTGGTTGCCTCAGCCTCTTGGGGCTGGGCCACCCGCACGACTCTGCAACCATCGCGAGATGTATTGCTGCGAGAAGAGGACGATTGTAAGTACCCTTCGAATTTGATCACAAGGGACTCAACAGTAGTCCCTGCAGCAACTTCGTCAGACTGCGCCACCACCAATTCATCTGAATGAACGGATTCTCCCACTGTGGTCGCCATCTTCTGTAGGGTGAAAATTTGATTCTTCCGAAGAAAGGAGTTTCGTTTGTATTTATAAGAAAGCTTATTACAAACTAACAAATCAAATGTTTACAACAGAAGCAGAGGGAAGGCCCTCTTTGTTTTGTGTGGGGACTTTAGGTGGCGATAGGATGCCTCGCTCGGTGCTCGTGCCGAGTCTGCTTCCCTTGGACGATCCGATCGAAGTTGATGCCGGAGCCGGAGCTTCGGTTCTCAAATGAGGGAGCCTTTGGCAAAGGTCCAGGTTCAACCTTTGGGAGATTAGCCAGCAGAATATGCAACGGCCAATCCCCCTTCTTCATGCTGCTGAAGATGGGTTTTAACAGGCAAGGGATGGCATGGGCTATCCCTTGATTCATGGGATTTGACCACTAATAGAGGTGAGGGAGATAGCTTGACTGCTCCTTGAATTATGGGATGTGACCACACGTTGTTCGGAGACGTCCTGCTGTTCATTCGTACCGTCAATGGTCATTCGAAGAGCTGTGCTCTGCATCACGCTACATAGGAGTGGGAAAGCCCCTCCTCGTATGCGTGACAACGGCTGTCAGATGCTTGCGTGGATCTGACCAACCACCGAGCGTTGGCGGCTCTCGTCCCTTCACCTGGACAACTGAGGTGAGCCGCATTTATGAGGGTGCAGGCTGTTTCGGCGCCTGTCCGCTCATTCGTACTGTGGACGGCCATCTGACGGGCCTGGAGTATTGTGCCCTCTCCCTTGATTTGTGGGATTTGACCACTGATGTAACTGTTCCCATACTCCAAGTGGGCAGTTGACAGTGAGCTGGCGAGTCTGCAGCTTGGGTCTGCAGGCGAGCTTGCAGGCGAACTGGGTCTGCAGGTGAGTTTGGGACTGCAGGCGGACTTGGGTCTGCAGGCGAGCTAGCAGGCGAACTGGGTTTGCAGGCGAGCTCAGGTGCGCAGGCAGACTTGGGTCTGCAGGCGGATTTGGGACTGCAGGCGAATTTGAGTTGCAGGCGAGCTCCTGAGCATGGATTGAAGAATAGGCCGTAACTTTCAAACCGTAAGTCGGAATTGGACGAATTATATATGAAAATCGCCTATCTCGACGAGATGGAGCCATCCGAACCGAGCCGAAGGCTTCGGTTCGCTTCCTCCGTTTTGCCAAATTCCTTACGGTTTGGGAGATATCTGCGTTTTCCCCTTTTTCTGCTATTTCGGGCGAGGTTTTAGCAGTTTTGTTCTGAACTTCTCTGATAAGGATTTAAAGGCAATTTTTATTGCCTACAAAACCCCCTCCAAAGTTTTCAGACCTGAATCAGGCCGCATGGGGTCTGGAACACTTTGGATATGAAGTCCCGTAAAGTGATCCCTGCTCTTCACTCGCAGCTGATGATCGCCTTCTAGGATTTTGAGCAAACCCTCAGCTATCAACGGACTTGATTTGTCTTTACCAACTGCCGTTTGAGTTGGACTAGCCATGCTCTTGCCCTTAGCATGGTAAGTTGTTGAGGAGTTTCTTTTAGGCTCAATGCTAAAATTTCTCCTCTATCCTTAGCCTTTCGAGGCATTTGGATTAAGAGTGTAGGGAGCAGTTTAGACTCATGCACCAGTTGGAGTATAAGGGGGCAGTTTAGACTCATGCACCAGTCGGAGTATAAGGGGGCAGTTTAAACTCATGCACCAGTTGGAGTGTAAGGGGGAAACTTGTCTTCTCTTAGGGCAAAGATGAAGACGAACCCTGATTTGTCTTCTCTTGGGGCAAAGACGAACCCTGAAATAGCAGCACATCGCATAGTAGGCCACTATCAAACAACAACGCCTTTTATGGGAAAGACGGTGCTGGGAGAATCAAATCGTTCAGGGACGTATGAGTATGACGACTGATCGGACAACGTCATTTGCGGGAATGACGGTGTCGGCTATCAGAGGTAATCGTTAACGTGATAGGAATTGCCGCGATCGGAGCGACTTTGAGGACCTACCATCCTTTTGAAGAGGATTGGTAAGTTGATTTTGTCAGAGGTGTAGTGTTAACATGACAGTGGGAGTTTATTGCGATTTGAGCAACTCTATGGACCTACCATCCTATTGAAGAGGACTGGTAAGTTGATTTGTCAGAGGTAACTGTTAACGTGACAGTGGGGGTCCCGCCATCCTATTGAAGAGGATTGGCGGGGGATTGTGGCTTTGGTCCTAACTATCTGAAGGTTTGACCAAGTGGGAGTTTGATGCAGCCCACCTGAACTGCTAGTCTCGCCTGTTTTGAGCGGTTCGCCATAAATGAAAACCAGGCTCAAGAAGTGGGGCTCACCTAACTGTTAGGCTCGCCTGATTTGAGCGGTTCGCCCGTACTGGGAACCTGGCTCAAGAAGTGGAAGTGTGGGGAATAGTTTAACCTCTTATACCAGTTGGAGGATCAGAAGAAGCAGTTTATACTCGTGTACTTGTCGGAGTGTTAAGGGAGCAGTTTAAACTCATGCACCAGTTGGAGTGTCAGAAGAAGCAGTTTATACTCGTGTACTTGTCGGAGTGTTAAGGGAGCAGTTTAAACTCATGCACCAGTTGGAGTGTCAGAAGAAGCAGTTTATACTCGTGTACTTGTCGGAGTGTTAAGGGAGCAGTTTAAACTCATGCACCAGTTGGAGTGTCGAAGAACTATCAGAGGTGATTGTTAACGTGATAGCTTTGTAGGCCCGTCGTCCTATTGAAGAGGATCGACGGGAGATTGTCAGAGGTGTAGTGTTAACTTGACAAGATTGTCGCGATTAGAGCGACTATGTGGGCCCGCCGTCCTGTTGAAGAGGATCAACGGGGGAAATTTGGAGGATATGAGGGATCGGTCTCCACTACCAAGGCATCTTGGTCATCATCCCCTCGAAATTCATGCGGGTCTTCGTCACCCATATGCTTGAGCATGCTCTCGACTTGTTCTCCTTGGCGGAGTAAGTCTTTCCATGAGCGAGCTTCAACAGCGCCCATATTGGACAGAACGCTGATGGAGAGATTGTTCCGGCACATCTCGATGAGCGTGGCCTCGGAAACTCGATCGCGGGAATGCAACGATCGGTTTCTGAATCTCTTGACAAAGCTGCTTACAGACTCTGTCTTCCTCTGCTTCACAGTTAGCAGGGTGGCCATAGATACTTCTGTGTCATCATCGAAGAATCTGGCCACGAAGAGCCTTTCCATGTCCTTCCAGCAGGTGATGGACCCAGGCTCCAATCTGCGAAACCATTCAAAAGCGACCCCCTTGAGGGTACCAATGAACAGTCGAGTCATAATGGGATCGTTTCCCACTATGTGTCCAGTTTGCGCCTGGAAGTAGTAGATGTGCTGGGTAGGAGAACCCTTTCCATTGAACTGCAGGAGGTCCAGCGGCTCGAACTTTGCCGGGTAGGAGACCGCATCCCATTCAATTGGATACGGTCTGACAACCCCCAGCTTGTTCGCATGCTTCTGGAGCTTCAAGGCGTCGAGTTGACTTTGGAGATCGTCAAACCTCTTGTCTCTTGGGTTATGGCCCGAAGATGACGCTCCTCTAGATGACTCGGATGAGGAGTGAGAAGGAGTAGGCACCCGCTCTTTGTGCTTCAAGGATTTATGCGAAGCCCGCGAAGTCCTCTCTCTCTTCCTCTTCTTCTCGCTCAGGAGCTGCTCCAACATCTCCTTCAGGGAGTCGATGGTTGCTTGTTGCTCGTCGAGCCTCCTAGACATCTCCTCAGGGATGTCAGTCATGTGCACATTTGTGTGCTTGCCCTGAACTGAGCTTGAAGTCTCCGACATTGCCACTGCTGAGCAATCGTCGTCGTCGTCGTCGTCAGAGACGGACGTCAGACCCGTGCAGGCAAACGAGGTGGCCACCCCCATTTGGGCGTGAGCGTGTTGGCGAGGTTCATGCTGGCGAGGTTCGCCCGTCAGGCGAGATTGGCACAGTGTGCCTGCGCCTGTCTGGCGAGCTGTTGCTTCGCCTTTCTGGCGATCTTGGGCCGTCAGGCGAGCTTGGTGAAGTTCGCTTGTTTGACGAAGCCCTCTTAAACTGCAGAGTTCGCCAGGTGCCCTTGGTTCGCCAAAATTGAACACCTTGCTCACAGAGTGGGACTCGCCTAAACTGCTAGGCTCGCCCGATTTGAGCGGTTCGCCAAAACTGGGAACCTGGCTCAAGAGATTGGGCTTGCCTAAGCCGTTAGGCTCGCCTGATTTGAGCGGTTCGCCGAAGCTGGGAACCTGGCTCAAAGAGATGGGTTCGCCTAAACTGCTAGGCTCGCCCGATTCGAGCGGTTCGCCAAAAATGGGAACCTGGCTCAAGAGGTTGATTCGCCTCAAGCCTGAATAATAATTCAGGCTGTCGTGGGGGATGAGGGATTGCGCCTCGAGACGAGCGAGAGCTTTTCGTCGCCGCTGTTTGGATCTTTTTGAACGAGGAGCGTTCATGTCGACGACGGAGGCGTATTCTGCGTCGACACAAATGGTTGATTCCTCTTGCACAGGGGTCTGCGAGGATCGTTCATCGACCCATTCAGCAGCCCCTAGACCTGCATTCTCGAATCTCGGCTCGGCCTCAACTGGTTCGGGGGGAAAAGAACCCCCTGCCTCGGCTTGGGTAGATCCCTCAGGCTTGGTTGCCTCAGCCTCTTGGGGCTGGGCCACCCGCACGACTCTGCAACCATCGCGAGATGTATTGCTGCGAGAAGAGGACGATTGTAAGTACCCTTCGAATTTGATCACAAGGGACTCAACAGTAGTCCCTGCAGCAACTTCGTCAGACTGCGCCACCACCAATTCATCTGAATGAACGGATTCTCCCACTGTGGTCGCCATCTTCTGTAGGGTGAAAATTTGATTCTTCCGAAGAAAGGAGTTTCGTTTGTATTTATAAGAAAGCTTATTACAAACTAACAAATCAAATGTTTACAACAGAAGCAGAGGGAAGGCCCTCTTTGTTTTGTGTGGGGACTTTAGGTGGCGATAGGATGCCTCGCTCGGTGCTCGTGCCGAGTCTGCTTCCCTTGGACGATCCGATCGAAGTTGATGCCGGAGCCGGAGCTTCGGTTCTCAAATGAGGGAGCCTTTGGCAAAGGTCCAGGTTCAACCTTTGGGAGATTAGCCAGCAGAATATGCAACGGCCAATCCCCCTTCTTCATGCTGCTGAAGATGGGTTTTAACAGGCAAGGGATGGCATGGGCTATCCCTTGATTCATGGGATTTGACCACTAATAGAGGTGAGGGAGATAGCTTGACTGCTCCTTGAATTATGGGATGTGACCACACGTTGTTCGGAGACGTCCTGCTGTTCATTCGTACCGTCAATGGTCATTCGAAGAGCTGTGCTCTGCATCACGCTACATAGGAGTGGGAAAGCCCCTCCTCGTATGCGTGACAACGGCTGTCAGATGCTTGCGTGGATCTGACCAACCACCGAGCGTTGGCGGCTCTCGTCCCTTCACCTGGACAACTGAGGTGAGCCGCATTTATGAGGGTGCAGGCTGTTTCGGCGCCTGTCCGCTCATTCGTACTGTGGACGGCCATCTGACGGGCCTGGAGTATTGTGCCCTCTCCCTTGATTTGTGGGATTTGACCACTGATGTAACTGTTCCCATACTCCAAGTGGGCAGTTGACAGTGAGCTGGCGAGTCTGCAGCTTGGGTCTGCAGGCGAGCTTGCAGGCGAACTGGGTCTGCAGGTGAGTTTGGGACTGCAGGCGGACTTGGGTCTGCAGGCGAGCTAGCAGGCGAACTGGGTTTGCAGGCGAGCTCAGGTGCGCAGGCAGACTTGGGTCTGCAGGCGGATTTGGGACTGCAGGCGAATTTGAGTTGCAGGCGAGCTCCTGAGCATGGATTGAAGAATAGGCCGTAACTTTCAAACCGTAAGTCGGAATTGGACGAATTATATATGAAAATCGCCTATCTCGACGAGATGGAGCCATCCGAACCGAGCCGAAGGCTTCGGTTCGCTTCCTCCGTTTTGCCAAATTCCTTACGGTTTGGGAGATATCTGCGTTTTCCCCTTTTTCTGCTATTTCGGGCGAGGTTTTAGCAGTTTTGTTCTGAACTTCTCTGATAAGGATTAAAGGCAATTTTTATTGCCTACAAAACCCCCTCCAAAGTTTTCAGACCTGAATCAGGCCGCATGGGGTCTGGAACACTTTGGATATGAAGTCCCGTAAAGTGATCCCTGCTCTTCACTCGCAGCTGATGATCGCCTTCTAGGATTTTGAGCAAACCCTCAGCTATCAACGGACTTGATTTGTCTTTACCAACTGCCGTTTGAGTTGGACTAGCCATGCTCTTGCCCTTAGCATGGTAAGTTGTCGAGGAGTCTCTCTTAGGCTCAATGCTAAAATTTCTCCTCTATCCTTAGCCTTTCGAGGCGTTTGGATTTAAGGGAGCAGTTTAACCTCGTATACCAGTCGGAGGGTAGGAGCAGTTTAGACTCATGCACCAGTTGGAGTGTAAGGGGGCAGTTTAGACTCATGCACCAGTTGGAGTATAAGGGGGAAACTTGTCTTCTCTTAGGGCAAAGATGAAGACGAACCCTGATTTGTCTTCTCTTGGGGCAAAGACGAACCCTGAAATAGCAGCACATCGCATAGTAGGCCACTATCAAACAACAACGCCTTTTATGGGAAAGACGGTGCTGGGAGAATCAAATCGTTCAGGGACGTATGAGTATGACGACTGATCGGACAACGTCATTTGCGGGAATGACGGTGTCGGCTATCAGAGGTAATCGTTAACGTGATAGGAATTGCCGCGATCGGAGCGACTTTGAGGACCTACCATCCTTTTGAAGAGGATTGGTAAGTTGATTTTGTCAGAGGTGTAGTGTTAACATGACAGTGGGAGTTTATTGCGATTTGAGCAACTCTATGGACCTACCATCCTATTGAAGAGGACTGGTAAGTTGATTTGTCAGAGGTGACCGTTAACATGACAGTGGGGGTCCCGCCATCCTATTGAAGAGGATTGGCGGGGGATTGTGGCTTTGGTCCTAACTATCTGAAGGTTTGACCAAGTGGGAGTTTGATGCAGCCCACCTGAACTGCTAGTCTCGCCTGTTTTGAGCGGTTCGCCATAACCGGGAACCTGGCTCAAGAAGTGGGGCTCGCCTAAACTGTTAAACTTGCCTGATTTGAGCGGTTCGCCGAAACTGGGAACCTGGCTCAAAGAGATGGAGCTCGCCTAAACTGTTAGGCTCGCCTGATTTGAGCGGTTCGCCCGTACTGGGAACCTGGCTCAAGAAGTGGAAGTGTGGGGAATAGTTTAACCTCTTATACCAGTTGGAGGATCAGAAGAAGCAGTTTATACTCGTGTACTTGTTGGAGTGAAGGAGACTATCAGAGGTGATTGTTAACGTGATAGCTTTGTAGGCCCGTCGTCCTATTGAAGAGGATCGACGGGAGATTGTCAGAGGTGTAGTGTTAACTTGACAAGATTGTCGCGATTAGAGCGACTATGTGGGCCCGCCGTCCTGTTGAAGAGGATCAACGGGGGAAATTTGGAGGATATGAGGGATCGGTCTCCACTACCAAGGCATCTTGGTCATCATCCCCTCGAAATTCATGCGGGTCTTCGTCACCCATATGCTTGAGCATGCTCTCGACTTGTTCTCCTTGGCGGAGTAAGTCTTTCCATGAGCGAGCTTCAACAGCGCCCATATTGGACAGAACGCTGATGGAGAGATTGTTCCGGCACATCTCGATGAGCGTGGCCTCGGAAACTCGATCGCGGGAATGCAACGATCGGTTTCTGAATCTCTTGACAAAGCTGCTTACAGACTCTGTCTTCCTCTGCTTCACAGTTAGCAGGGTGGCCATAGATACTTCTGTGTCATCGTCGAAGAATCTGGCCACGAAGAGCCTTTCCATGTCCTTCCAGCAGGTGATGGACCCAGGCTCCAATCTGCGAAACCATTCAAAAGCGACCCCCTTGAGGGTACCAATGAACAGTCGAGTCATAATGGGATCGTTTCCCACTATGTGTCCAGTTTGCGCCTGGAAGTAGTAGATGTGCTGGGTAGGAGAACCTTTTCCATTGAACTGCAGGAGGTCCAGCGGCTCGAACTTTGCCGGGTAGGAGACCGCATCCCATTCAATTGGATACGGTCTGACAACCCCCAGCTTGTTCACATGCTTCTGGAGCTTCAAGGCGTCGAGTTGACTTTGGAGATCGTCAAACCTCTTGTCTCTTGGGTTATGGCCTGAAGATGACGCTCCTCTAGATCGCTCAGGAGCTGCTCCAACATCTCCTTTAGGGAGTCGATGGTTGCTTGTTGCTCGTCGAGTCTCCTGGATATCTCATCAGGGATATCGGTCATGTGCACATTTGCGTGCTCGCCCTGAACTGAGCTTGAAGTCTGCGACATTGCCACTGCTGAACAATCGTCGTCGTCGTCGTCGTTGTCAGAGACGGACGTCAGACCCGTGTAGGCAAACGGGGTGGCCACCCCCATTTGGGCGTGAGCGTGTTGGCGAGGTTTAGGCTGGTGAGGTTCGCCCGTCAGGCGAGATTGGTACAGTGTGCCTGAGCCTGCCTGGCGGGTTGTTGCTTCGCCTTTCTGGCGAACTTGAGCCGTCAGGCGAGCTTGGTGAAGTCCGCTTGTTTGATGAAGCCCTCTTGAACTACAGAGTTCGCCAGGTGCCCTTGTGGGCTCGCCTAAACTGCTAGGCTCGCCCGATTTGAGCGGTTCGCCAAAACTGGGAACCTGGCTCAAGAGGTTGGGCTCGACTAAACTGCTAGGCTCACCCGATTTGAGCGATTCGCCAAAAATGGAAACCTGGCTCAAGAAGTGGAGCTCGCCTAAACCGTTAGGCTCGCCTGATTTGAGAGGTTCGCCGAAACTGGGAACCTGGCTCAAAGAGATGGGCTCGCCTAAACTACTAGGCTCGCCCGATTTGAGCGGTTCGCTAAAAATGGGAACCTGGCTCAAGAGGTTGATTCCCCCCAAGCCTGAATAATAATTCAGGCTGTCGTGGGGGATGAGGGATTACGCCTCGAGACGAGCGAGAGCCTTTCGTCGCCGCTGTTTGGATCTTTTTGAACGAGGAGCGTTCATGTCGACGGTGGAGGCGTAGTCTGCGTCGACACGAATGGTTGATTCCTCTTGCACATGAATCTGCGAGGATCGTTCATCGACCCATTCAGCATCCCCTAGACCTGCATTCTCGAATCTCGGCTCGGCCT
>NC_033795.1:72166377-72186869 GCF_001876935.1 Asparagus officinalis | reverse complement strand
ACCAACTCTTCGATAGGCTTCACAGGGACAGTCTTATTAGCTGCTAGCAACCACTTGCAGCTCAAGAAAGTGAGGTTCAACTGCCGCTCAGTACCTGGGAGACTGAACCTAGCACCAGTGCAGCCAGTCACGGTCCACAACCATGCACGAAGACCGTCCACCAGACCTCCATGAGCCCGAAGCTGCTGGCGCGGGTTCCCAACATAAAGTTGGTCATAACCGAATTTGCGGGCGAATCGGCAAGGTAGATACGGCTCTATAAAACACTGATTCCCCACCCGGAAAGTCAGGTAACCCGGCCTAATGTTCACTAGCCAATTAAAGCAGCCCATATCCAAATAAGTCCTATACTCCCTCGGCTTCTCCTCATCAATCAAACACTCGCCGTACCGGCTGGAGAACTGTGGGAAGCAAGTGGAGAATGCCCAGCACTTGTGGACTTGTAGCTGACGCCTGATATCGGGGAATCCTCGGCCCTCCCACTCGCCATTCTCAAGCAGCTGTAGAAAGGGAACAGACTGGTCTATGGCATTCGGTACCGACATCACATCGGAACGATGAAGGACGAACCAAGCCATCAAATAAATATACGGAAGCTCCACCTTAATGGTAGGAATCTGAGTCGGTTTGTCATTATCTCTCCGTGTAAAAGCACCAGAAATCTGTCGAAGCCCTCGATGAATGTTAGCCACCATCACCGGAAGAAGCGAAAGTTCCTTCTTGTAGGCAAGCTGAACTGCAGGATAGAGCACTTCCAGTGGCAGAGCGTCACCAGACTGATACGGGACCACACATTTCTTCAACCAGATGGCGAGATAACCGGCAAGGAGAGTCATCGGACGAATCGGTGCGGTCGCATGATATAAGAACGATCTGAATTTAGTCCCTGCAGGAAAGCCACTCTCAGGACTGCTAATGGTATAGGATTGGGCGTTAGTCTTCTTCAGCAGCTCATTAACCTCTGAAGGAGTCAGCGGTGCCAGTTCACAAATAGATTGGCCAGAATGGCTCTCCAGATTCCTGAACAAATATGATGCGAACTGCTTCAGGCTCACATTTGCTTTGGTCCTCTTCGCTAGGGGCTTAGACTGCGCCAAAGCAATGTGATAATGACAAGTGAGGTCCCATAAGGTCTCGTAGCGGTCGGGCATGCGATCCTTCAGCTGACTCAACTCATGGTTGGAGGGAAAGTACTCCTGGTATAGCATCTGTCCCATGGGCAAGCCAGAAATCTTGTGCATCTCATGAAGAGCCAAGCCCAACTCTCCGTGCCTGGTCAGAAAAGTGTTGGAATCTGGATTATAAAGCTCGCATAGGGCAAAGAAATGCTTCGCGCTTGTAGGCAAACCATGCATGGTGGCCCGAATGGCTGCATAAAGACCGCAAGCATGTAACTCCTCGCTCCATCGGCTCAAGACGTACTTCGTCATACGAGCCCACCAAAACCTGTCCAAAGAATGGACCCAACCATAGAATCTGTGGCGCGGTGCGGGCATCTCCCGTCCTAGGTTAGCAAGGCGATTCCTCAAGGTAGAAGCAGAGGCGAGGAACTCGTTACGAGGCGGAGTATCTAGCCCCAGTACTCCAGGATGTAGTCCAACAATGTGATCCCGGCTCGAACCAGGAACTGCCTGATGAGTAATATAGCCGCAGTGGACGCTCTCATGCTCCTCTGTCAAACGCCACGACATCTCCCGTTTCACAGCCTGGCGCCTGAGCTCAGTCAAAGAACGGTGTCGAGGAATCTTCGGCAAATACATATAACGACTGCCAGTCTGGTAAAGCCACTGCTCAGCTTCAATAAATGCTGCATCGGGATCTCTGGTAGAGTCGCCAAACAAGAAGTCAGTCTTCCTGAGAGACTGAACGGAACCGGCATCCTTCACGAGAGGCGCATCTGTAATCAGCTGGCGAAGGGCTCGATGTCCACCTTCCTTCACCACTTGGGCAACTTCCAGCGATGTGCCCGGACCAAACTGAGGAGTAAGCGGAATGGGCGAAAAGTCATCAGACGTCGAATAATATTCGTCACGACGTCCATTCACCGCATGCGATGAAAAGGCTCCGGAAGGATATTCCACTGAAAACAAGCAGTTAAGTGTTTGTTAATTTCAGATATAAAAGGAAATTGAACTCATCTTACAAATTGGTAAGATAGAGTCATTACCTTATAAAGGGCGAGACGATTTGGCCACATTGCGCATTTATAAGATAGGGTATATCGACAATATATCCCTGTCTTATAAAGCACGATGCAGCGTCAAAACGCCCCCTTTATTATGAGATGTGGTTTTGACCAAGCAAAACCCATCCTTAAAGCGTCGATCCTCACCAAGGAGAATCAAGGCTTTTCCCGACCGCCTCACCAAGGAGAGCAACCTCACCAAGGAGAACAACGGGGTAAAAGGGACCAATTTGCGAATATCCAGAAAAAAAAGGACTAATTTATAAATTTGTGAATATGCCAAAAAAAAAGTAACTCACCAGCATATGAGGGAAGCATGCCATCAGCCGATGCAGCAGGAAAACGACCTCTCGAGACTCGCGACATAATGGCCTAAAAAAGAGGACTAATTTGTAAATTTGCAAATATGCCAAAAAAGTAGCTCACCAGCATATGAAGGAAGCGCGCCATCAGCCGATGCAGCAGGAAAACGACCTCTCGAGACTCGCGACATAATGGCCTACAAAAGAAATCAAGAGGTCAGATCTAAAAAAAAAGAGATCACATTTTTATCCCCTAAAAGATAAGCTCGAGGCGCCAAATTATAATCCGAACCCTCACCCGTGGTCCCACAAATTCATAAATTGAATAAAGCATAAAAAATGTTGAAATTATGAAGGATATACCTGAGGAAAGGCTCGAGGATCCGACAAAAACTAGATCTTGAAAGGTGCTCGAACCACGCGCTCGAGGGGCTCGAAGGAAACTCTAAATATGGAAGTTTCGAGGGATTTCTCAGTCAAAGATCCGAAGGAAGGTTAGATCTAAGACAAATATCAAATTTTTAGAGAGATCGGATGCTTGAGGGAAGAGAAAAGCAAAAAATAGACAAGAGGGGGGGCCGGCCCTAGGTGGAGGAAAAGAAAAAGAAAAAGACCCCTTTTTATAGGGTGAACCGGGTTGAACCAAACCGAACCGAACCGGACCGGACCGGTTTTGAACCAGAATCCAAATTGAAGCCGAACCGAGCATCGAAACGACTTCAAATCGAGCGACGGTTCAGTCCATCATTCACTCACTCCTCTCCCATTTGTTCGGAAGAGTCGGAGGATTTTTTGAGCCGATTTACTGCCTTTTTTGGCTCATTTTAAGCCGGTTCAGCTCATTTAGGCACAGAAATCACTCCAATAAGGTATATGAGTATAAACTATTCCCTATTTTTGGTTTGAGAAGTTCCTGGAGAATATGTTTTTATAAATATTCTTAAGGATAACTCAACAACACTACGCCGGACAACGCGTTGCAAATAAAGACTCGACGCCAACAATCGATGTTTAGCTAAAAGATCAGGAATCAACTCCAAGTTTAAAATTCCGACAACGGTCAGACAATAAATGCAGCACCGGAACTCTTACAGATATTCGACAAAGCACCGAATAGCCTGGAAGATTGAAGGAATCAAGAACGGAGATCATTCCAAGGTCCCGTTACACCGACTGAAGGTGGGGACAATCATATCCAAAGTATTCCAGACTCTTCTATAAAAGAACGAGACTGAAATACTTTGGAGGGGGTATCTGTAGGCATATAAAATTGCTTATAGGTCCCCTAGCATAGCTCGGCACAAACCGACGAACCAACGAGGCGACGAGATCGACAAATCGCACGCGAACAACGGAATGAATCCATACACGTTCGGAATCAAGCCAAGTGTTAAAGAATCAACGAGTCATCCAACCGGGAACAGACTCGGACGAATCACGATCGAATCAAGATCAGTTTCGGACTCGAACTCAGAAGCGGATTTACTGCCAAATCAGGAATCCGACTCACTGCCAAATCAGATCAACAAATCAGAGTCTCAATCAACCAAATCACGGACAGAACCGGAAAACGAACACAACTCAAAAACTCGGAAAACCCACACCTAAGGGGGCTCGGCTTAAGCCGAGCCACCCATAGGTGGCTCAGCCAAAGCCGAGCCACCCATGGGTGGCTCGGTGGCCGAGCCACCCATGGGTGGCTCGGCACAGTGCCGGCCACCTATGGGTGGCTGACATTTCTCTGTGCGCGGGCACAGTCTTGAGAGCCTATAAATAGGCCTAGAGATGTTCATTTTCGGAGGTCGAACTTTCAAGAGCCGAAACTCTGCCGGATTGAAGAGCAAACTCAGAGTTTTGAAGACTTGAAGACTTGGACGTACAGATCTGATCCTCGGCGACCATCCACGTCAGAAAAGGCAGGATCTCGAGAGGAAGAAAGAACAGATCTGAGATCTACACGAGACTACACTCCAGATCTAAGCTTGGTCTTAGATCTCGAGATCTGAGCGATTATTCCCTTGGTGGATTAATCCCTCCCGGCTATTATTCCCTTCGTGGAATAATACCCGCATAATCGTGTAGATCCGACCGGATCTAGATCGCGCGGTGGTCCACGGATTAACCCCGGCGTCGGCAAAGAACCCACACAAGCAAGCAACCGCAAAACAGGAGCTTGCGATTTGTTCACAAGAGGAAAGTTGTAATTTTTACTTTTTTTCTTTGATTTAGTTGTAACCGGATCTATAAAAGACCGGATCTTTGTAACCCAAGATGACAATCATATCAATGAAAAAGAAAACAGTTTTCCACGCGAACAAATGTTTGTATATATGATGATAAATATGTAAACAAAGAAATTTTTTAAATTGCATTTCCCAATTGTGAAAACGCATCAGTTTTGCAAAAACATGCACAAACTTGTGCACGAACATGAGCTAATTAAAAACTTGATTTTGTAAATTCAAATAAACATAACAAATTAATTCCAAAATTTATAAAACTTTGGAAAACATTTATAAACATGAAATTGAACATGTTAGAAAAAGAATTTCTCAAATTGAGTTTCCCATTTGTGAAAACTCATGTATTTTGCAAGTGTGTCCAAAACATGAAAATGTGATATACATGAAATTTGATGTTTTGACATAAACAATGTTTTGAAACCCTATGAAATGATTTTATAGACTTAATAAAATATGTATACAATAATTGTTAAACAAGATAATGAGAACACATATAAATACATCAAGATAAACATATTGTCTCATATCATAAAAGCCAATGTATAAAATAGATTTATGAAATCAAAAGAAGAGAAACATGAGAGTCATGTAAAAAGTTTTCAAATGAAAACAAATCAACCAAAAGAAATCATAAATCAAGATTTGAGTCCAAAACCTCATGTTTGATCAAAAATAGAATCTCATTTGTGGGATTTGATCAAACCACATATGGAATACATTATAATGCACGAATAGATGATCCATAAGCACAAACATATAAATATCATCATATAAGTGAAATATAATGAATTCAAAGCAACAAATCAAAACAAAATATTTAACAAAAGAATTTCAAGAGAGGCAACAATATATCAAGCTCTAAAGCTTGTTCTAACCCATATAATCATTCTAGCATCCGGTAAACATGATTTGGGAATAAACACCCAATAAACCCGGAGGGTTATATAAATGCAAACCTCTCATTAAAGCAAAACCAATGATCATGAAAACAAAAGAATTTAGCGAATAAAAGAAATTGTTTTCATAAAAGTTTAAAATGCATTTTTCAAAACCAAGAAAGAGAAAAATAAAAACACTAAAATTCTTGGTTTAAAAATTATTTTGGCACCCAAGCATTCTTGGTGCCGGATTGTTTAGGGACATGACCCCTATCAATAAAGCTCAAAGCCCTAGGGTTATGAACCCTCTTAGGCGCATGTGGTGCACGAACACGGTCATAGCAAAAATTACTCAAATGACCCTTCCGATTGCAATAAGTACAATGGAAAGGAAGCATTTGCTTATGTTGACCAAACGGTTGTGCACGGGAAACTTTAGAAACATTTGCAAACATGGATGGTCTTTTAAAATTGTTTTGCAAATGTGAAACTCTCTTTAAATCAAAACAAAATTTGGTCAAATGGCCAAATCTACCACAATGATCACACTTAAACTTTTGTGGTCTTTTAAAATCATTTGGCAAAAGTGAGGTCTTTTTCAAATCATAGCAAAATTTTGCCAAATGGCCAAAACGTCCACAAAGATCACATTTGAACACATTAGCATGTTTATGATGTGCATGATAAGCATATGCATGTGTATGTGATGAAGAAGCTACATGAGATGCACAATGAGCATTAGCATTGTTATGTTTGTATGCATCATAGCAAAATCTAGCAAGATGGCCTTTACGACCGCAAATTGTGCATTTGTAGACTTTGCTATATATGTGTGCATGATGAGTAGATGATTTTGACTTAGACTTGACACACATATTCACAAGCTTCTTATGGTTGTTAATGCATGTATTAAGAGTTGAATCTAAAGAAGAAATACGGTTTTTAACATTGTTCAACTCATCATTAGGCATATTAGCATTAACTTTAGAAGTAGAACATAAATAATTATTTATAAAAGAAGCAGTATTATTTTTTATGTTCTCTACTTCTAACATGGCATTATCTTTTTCATGAGATAAGCTAGTTATAGATGTGGTTAATTTTCCATTTTCCATGTCATTGTTTTCTTTAAGCATGGTATTTTCTTTTGCAATGACATCCAATTTTGACACTAGCTCCTCATGATTGGATTCTAAATTATCATGCTTGCTTTTTAAATCAATAAAATCTTTATGCAAATTAGTGTAGGCATGCATTAATCTATCATATGCACAAGCAAGTTCATCACTAGATAAATCATTATCGGGTTCGAACTCGCAAACCTCACTAGGGCTATCGCCTAGTGGCCGTGTGCATGATGCTCCACATGAACTTGAAGCCGGATCCGCCAAGGCTTGTTGGATCGCCTCCAAGTCCCCTTGATGTGCTTCAATTAATTTCCATAAGGTGTAAGCACTATCAACATGAACAAACTTGTTAGACATAGATGAGTTAAAAGCATTTAACAAATATTCTAACAAAATGTTGTTCATAGTAAACATGCGATGATCATTTTTATTCCACTTGGATTTCTCCAAAATGGGCACAATATAAGCATCATCTATAATTTCCCATAAATCAAAGTGTTTAGATTGAACAAAAAGTTTAAATCTAACACACCATTGGGCATAGGGGAAATTATCTAATCTAGGAGTAATATTAATGGCATAACCTAAACCATGCATATCCATAATATAAAAGGCAAGCAAGATACAAATAAAGCTCAAAATTAGATTAGCACAATAAGCTAACTTGGATCTTTAACTCAAGGCGATTAGACCTTAAATCAAAGAGCACCAAGCTCTGATACCAATTGTTAGACCCTAGAGGGGGGGTGATTAGGGTCTTATGCTAATCTAATCCGATTAAATGCCAATTAAAATTAATTAATACGTTATCCTAGCAAGTATAAAATACAACAAGATATGTGAGCTAGGATAAACAATATGAACAAGGGATATATCCTAGCAATGAGATATACTATGAGTTATATGCAAGGATATGAAACTAAGGGTGATATAAACATAAATAAGATAAACAAGATAGTGGATAATATGAACTAAGAGTAAATGACAATGGCGATATAAGATATGAGCATGAATATAAATGAACGCCAAAGCATACTCAAACACACTATATGATCACGGAGTTCGGACCTTCCGTCCTACGTCTCCGCTCCCCACTCCCGGGGAGAAATCCACTAACACAATCCGGTTTGGAAGCCGGAACTTCTTCTACACACTCGGTTTTCTAGCTAACCGAAAACTCTACAACTCACACTCTTGCAATCACACTCTACACCCACTAAGTGTTGGACCTAGCCGTGTCTCCCTCAAGTGCTCGGTTACAACCTCTCTCTAGGCACGTCAACCGACGCCACTCCTCTTGGATTCGACCCCGTCTCTCACCACACACTTCTCTCGGTGTACAAGTGTATTACAAGTGAATCCTCACAATTAGGCATAAATTAACAAATGATTGTTCTCTCTAACAAGGTGAGAACTCAATTAAGCACAACTCTTGGTCACAAACCCACAACCCCAAATTATACTATGTATGTAAATACAATAAGCTCAATAGGTTGTGTGTGATCAAAGAGATAAAACAATATAAACTCAATATAGAAATCTAGCTTATGGAAATTAAGATCAAAACAATAAATAGCTAGAATTGAGTTTAAGGAAAACTTCTCTATAGATCAAGAGTGAGAGAGAGATGAGTTGAATGCCCAAACACCAAAGGATGATCTCCTCAAGCTCTTGTAGAATTGAATCACAAAACCGAAGCACTCAAATGCTTAAAAGCTTCTTAAACTTAAACAAACACTAAACAAGTTTAAACCCTTGTTAAAACTTTTTAAACCATTCTCTTGACCTTTGAAAAGATATCAGCAAAGGGGTATTTATACCAACACAAAACCTCAGCCAAAACCCCAAAACAAAAAGACCAAAAGGCCCCCAGAAAAACCAGCTCAGAAATAGCCGTTAGAGTCTAACGGCTCTATTGTAAGGTCAGAGTCGCAGGAGACGTCCAGAGAGTCTTCGGTCGACCGGGTGGAAATTCCGGTCGACCGATGGTAAATTTCGGTCGACCGGCGGAAATTTCGGTCGACCGACGGTACTGAAGCAGGTATATCTGATTTTATAAAATCGGTTAAAAATAGTAAAACAGCTCCACAAATTATGAAATTTAGATGAAAGGTTCTAGACATGTATAAAAACATATTAGAGAAAGAATATCTGAAAAAGAATTTTCCAGTTGAGAGAAATAAATGTTTTAACACAGAAATATAGTTTCTGAAAATCTGCTGTGATACACGATTTTGTAAAATCAATTAGGCACAGTAAATCAACTCCAAAAATAGTAAAATTTTGTGGGAAGTTTCTAAATATGTAGATAAACATGTCAGAGAAAGAATTTTTCAAATATCACTTCCCATTTGAGAAAACTCATCAGTTTTGTAAAACATGCACGAACATGTGCACGAACGAAAACGTGAATTTGTAAATTCCTTTAAACATAACAAATCAATTCCAAACTTGATGAAACTTTGAGAAATGTTTGCAAATGATATTTTGAACATGTTACAAAAAGAATTTTCCAATTTGCATTTCCCAATTGTGAAATCTCATTATTTTGCAAAAGTATTCAAAACATGAAAAACCCAAAACCATGCATGTATATATATAACTATATATATACATAGAAACCAAATACGTGTGTGTATATGATATTGAGCTTAAGGTACTTAACACACATAATATAAAACCTAAACTAGATTACCCAAGCCGATCTTGATCTTCAATAAGCTTGACTTGGTATACTTTGCGGATGAAGCTTGAACTTGATCTTTAACTTGAATTGTATGTTGCTTCACTCCACAATTCCGCAACCTCCATTTGATATCGTCGTTATGGCGCAATCCATCCATCCTCCAACATACGTTGTTTGTCTACAATAAATACGAAAACACAAATACTAGACAAACAATATTAGTGGTAAATTGTTTGTTAAACATCATCAAAACAAGAAGGCCAACAATCTCCCCCTTTTTGATGATGACAAACAATTTACAAAAAGGAATATATGCATGAAAGGAAGTGTATATATAAATTATAATTCTCATGCATATAAACAAGGAAATGTTACTCACAATATTTCTCCCCCTTTGACAACATCAAAAAGGGAACAAAAGAATTAAGAGAGCGAAGGCTCCCCCTATCAATAAGCATGGGTGAGTATAACACATAGAAAGATATGTAGGGATTGCTCCCCCTATGAAAATGCCTCATGAATGTATAAAATGAAGATCATGGCAAACATATGTGAGCAATCATAAAAGATATGCTAACAAACACTCACATTCAAGAGATAATGAGAACACATATATATGTATCATTTAAAACAAATGTCTCATATCAAAGAACATAAACATTATGTATAAAATAGATTTATGAAAGAATACATGAGAATCATGTAAAAAGTTTTCAAAAGAAAACAAATCACTCAAATGAAATCATAAATCAAATTTTAAGTCCAAAAGCAATGTTTGATCAACAAAGAAAACTTTCTTTGAAAAACTTGATCAAACCGTATAAAGAATACATTATAGAGCATATTTGAAATGTGAATTATCTATTTGTGCTATATAATGAATTCAAAAGAACAAATCAAAGAGGCAACAATATATCAAGCTCTTAAGCTAGTTACAACCCATATAATCATTCTAGCATTCGGTAAACATTATTTGGGAATAAACACCCAATAAATCCGGAGGGTTATATAAATGCAAACCTCTCATCAAAATGAAACTAATAATCATGAAAACAAAATAATTTGATCAATAAAAAAAATATTGTTTTCATGTTCAAAAGTTTAAAGTATAATTTTTCAAAACCAAGAAAAAGAAAAATAAAACATTAAAAATCTTGGTTTAAAATCAAAATTGTTTTGGTACCCAAGTATTCTTGGTACCAAAAGGTTTAGGGACATGACCCCTATCAATAAAGCTCAAAGCCCTTGGGTTATGAACCCATTTGGGCGCATTTAGTGCACGAGTCCGGTCATAGCAATAATTATGCAAATGACCCATTTGATTGCAATAAGTGCAATGAAGAGGATGCATTTGGTTATGTTGACCATGTGGATGTGCACGAGGAACATTTGCAAATAAGGATGGTCTTTTAAAATTATTTTGCAAATGTGACACTCTCTTTAAGTTAAAATAATATTTGGCCAAATGACCAAATCTACCACATTGATCACATCTATACACATGAGCATGCTTATGATAAACTTTATGAGTGTGTGCATGTACATGTGTGTGTGATGAAGAAGCCTTATGAGATGCACAAGAAGCATTGATATTACTATTTTTAGATTTTTGTGCATCATAGCAAAATTTAGATAAATGGCCTTTACGACCACAAATAGAGCACTTATAAATTTTGCTATACATTTATGCATGATGTGTGATATGTTTAGGTGTAGTAGCATGAGACTTAGCACACATGTTCATAAGCTTATCATGGTTTACCATACATGTTTTTAAGGTTGAATCTAAACAAGATATGCGATGTTTAACTTGACTCAACTCAACATTTTGCATACATGTATAGGAAATAGAAGTAGATGAAACATTATCATTTCTAAAAGAATTAAACTCATTTCTAATAGTTTCTACTTCTATCATGGCATCATTATTAGCATGAGTTAAGCTAGATATAGATGAAGTCAATTTTTCATTTTCCAATTTTAACATATCATTAATTTCTTTAAGAGCAACATTTTCTAGAGAAATAATATCAAAATTGGAAACTAGCTTCTCATGATCGGATTTTAAACTAACATGCTTGCTTTTAAGATCAATAAAATTATTTTGCAATTTAGTATAGGCATGAGATAATCTATCATATGCACAAGCGAGTTCATCAATAGATAAATCATTATCGGAATCGGAATCGCTTACTACACTAGGGCTATCGCCTAGTGGCCGTGTGCATGATGCTCCACATGAACTTGAAGAAGAATCCTCCAAAGCTTGTCGGATTGCCTCCAAGTACCCTTGATGTGCTTCAATAAATTTCCAAAGTTTGTAAGCACTATCAAAATGAACAAATTTGTTAGAAAAGGATGAGTCAAAAGCATTAAGCAAAAATTCTAACAAAAACTTGTTTATTGTAAATATTTTATTATCATGATCGCTCCACTTGGATTTCTCCAATGTGGGCACAATATAAGCACAATCAATAACTTCCCATAAGTCGATATTTCTAGATTCAACAAATAGTTTAAATCTAGAAGCCCATTGTGCATAGGGAAAACTAATGAATTTAGGAGCAACATTTGATTCATAGCCTAAACGAAATACATTTATATTCATGATATATATGTAAATATATGCAAGCAAGAAAAATATAATCATAACTAGATTAGCACAAATAAGATAACTTGGATCTTTAACTCAAGGCGGTTAGACCTTTAAATCAAAGAGCACCAAGCTCTGATACCAATTGTTAGACCCTAGAGGGGGGGTGATTAGGGTCTTATGCTAATCTAATCCGATTAAATACCAATTAAAAACTAATTAACAAATATATTCTTGCAAGATAGATATATAAAGAGTTATGTGCAAGAATATGTAATGTACACAAGGTGATATATCCTATATGATAGAAATATATGCAAGGATATATAAACAATAAGATATATCCTAACAAAGAGATATAGACAATGTATGTGCAAGGATATAAAACTAACACAAGGGTAAATACTCTAAACTAGATAGAGTAAATGACAATGGCGATATAAGATATGAGCATGAATATAAATGAACGCCAAAGCATACTCAAACACACTATATGATCACGGAGTTCGGACCTTCCGTCCTACGTCTCCGCTCCCCACTCCCGGGGAGAAATCCACTAACACAATCCGGTTTGGAAGCCGGAACTTCTTCTACACACTCGGTTTTCTAGCTAACCGAAAACTCTACAACTCACACTCTTGCAATCACACTCTACACCCACTAAGTGTTGGACCTAGCCGTGTCTCCCTCAAGTGCTCGGTTACAACCTCTCCCTAGGCACGTCAACCGACGCCACTCCTCTTGGGACGATCCCCGACTCTCACCACACACTCCTCACTCGGTGTACAAGTGTATTACAAAGTGATTCTCATGATAAGCACAAATTAACAAATGATTGTTCTCTCTAACAAGGTGAGAACTCAATTAGGCTCAACTCAATGTCACACAAAACAATATAAACTCAATATAGAAATCTAGCTTATGGAAATTAAGATCAAAACAATAAATAGCTAGAATTGAGTTTAAGGAAAACTTCTCTATAGATCAAGAGTGAGAGAGAGATGAGTTGAATGCCCAAACACCAAAGGATGATCTCCTCAAGCTCTTGTAGAATTGAATCACAAAACCGAAACACTCAAATGCTTAAAAGCTTCTTAAACTTAAACAAACACTAAACAAGTTTAAACCCTTGTTAAAACTTTTTAAACCATTCTCTTGGTAAGTTAAAAGAAAACAAACACTAAACAAGTTTAAACCCTTGTTAAAACTTTTTAAACCATTCTCTTGACGTTTAAAAAGATATCAGCAAAGGGGTATTTATACCCTCTAAAGATCTCAGCAAAAAATCCCAAGTCAAAAGACCAAAAAACCATCTTCAACGGCTCTAAAAAGAGCCGTTGGGACTCCAGCGGTCGACCGATGAAAATCGCGGTCGACCGGAAACAAGGTCAGAGTCGCAGGAGACGTCCAGAGAGTCTTCGGTCGACGGGGTGGAAATTTCGGTCGACCGATGGTAAATTTCGGTCGGCCGGCGGAAATTTCGGTCGACCGACGGTACTGAAGCAGGTATATCCGATTTTATAAAATCGGTTAAAAATAATAAAATAGCTCCAAAAATTATGAAATTTTGAGGAAAGGTTATAGACATGTATAAAAACATATTAGAGAAATAATATCTGAAAAAGAATTTTCCAGTTGAGAGAAATAAATGTTTTAACACAGAAATACAGTTTCTGAAAATCTGCTGTGATACACGATTTTGTAAAATCAATTAGGCACAGTAAATCAACTCCAAAAATAGTAAATTTTTGTGGGAAGTTTCTAAATATGTAGATAAACATGTCAGAGAAAGAATTTTGCAAATATCACTTCTCATTTGTGAAAACTCATCAGTTTTGTAAAACATGCACGAACATGTGCACGAACAAAAACGTGAATTTGTAAATTCCTTTAAACATAACAAATCAATTCCAAACTTGATGAAACTTTGAGAAATGTTTGAAAATGATATTTTGAACATGTTACAAAAAGAATTTTCCAATTTGCATTTCTCAATTGTGAAATCTCATTATTTTGCAAAAGTATTCAAAACATGAAAAACCCAAAACCATGCATGTATATATATAACTATATATATACATAGAAACCAAATACGTGTGTGTATATGATATTGAGCTTAAGGTACTTAACACACATAATATAAAACCTAAACTAGATTACCCAAGCCGATCTTGATCTTCAATAAGCTTGACTTGGTACACTTTGCGGATGAAGCTTGAACTTGATCTTTAACTTGAATTGTATGTTGCTTCACTCCACAATTCCGCCAACCTCCATTTGATATCGTCGTTATGGCGAAATCCATCCATCCTCCAACATACGTTGTTTGTCTACAATAAATACGAAAACACAAATACTAGACAAACAACATTAGTGGTAAATTGTTTGTTAAACATCATCAAAACAAGAAGGCCAACAATGAGGTATTTTTGGCCTTCCATGATGAGTGATGCAATCACGTATGCCCGAAAGTGTAATGCATATCAAATACACGGGAATTATATGCACCAACCTTCGGAGCATCTGCATCCTTCGATTATGTCATGGCCGTTCGAGACTTGGGGAATGGACATTGTTGGCCCGATAAATCCCCCATCAGTCAAAGGCGACCGGTTCATCCTGGTAATTACCGATTACTTCTCCAAATGGGCTGAAGCAGTTCCACTCAGAGAAGTTAAAACGAGTAACGTCATTGCATTCATCAAGCACCATATCATCTATAGGTATGGTGTTCCAAGACGAATCATACATGACAACGGTCCTCAGTTTGTCAGCAACGCCTTCATAATGTTCTGCGAAAAGTTTAAAATCCAGGATATCTCGTCAACGGCTTATAATCCCACAGCAAATGGATTAGCTGAAGCCTTCAACAAGACTATCATAAAGCTCTTGTCAAAAATCGTGAAGACTAATAAACGGGATTGGGATGACAAGCTCGGCGCGGCTCTATGGGCCTATCGTACCACGGTGCGTACACCGACCGGCGCAACCCCATATTCATTGGTGTACGGATGTGAAGCCGTTCTCCCTTTGGAAATCCAAATTCCATCTCTTCGGATCGCTCTTTCAACCCAGATGACGACCGAAGAACGACACCAGAAACGCCTCGAAGAACTCGAGAGGCTCGATGAAAAGGGCCTGGAAGCTCAACAGCATATCGAGTTTTACCAAGCCAGAATTTCTCGAGCCTTCGACAAAAAGGTTCGACAAAGGAGTTTCAAAGAAGGGGATTTGGTTCTAGCTGAAAGGCGGCCTATGATCCTTAACTCCAAGAAGAAGGGTAAATTTGAACCCAAATGGGAGGGACCATTCGTAGTGGAGACAGTCTACTCGAGTGGCGCATATCGCCTTGTCACCAAGGACGGTGACCGGCTTATGATGCCGATAAACGGTAAGTTCCTGAAAAAATACTATCATTAGTATCTTCAGGATAACCAATGTATCGGGAAGTTCCCAGAAGAATACCACATGGGTATTCTTAGGGATAACCCAGTCATTGTAGAATTGATGAATAAGAAATCTACGTTTGAACTCCGAATGTCAGAATGTTCCTTCTTATTGTCAAAATTCTCTAACTCTTATGAGTTATTTTTGTGAGATGAGATCCAATCCTCTGATAGGTTAATCTTTCCTCACCAAACCATCCGCTGATCAAATTAAACGACGGTGGATCCACCAACATTTCCATCTGCCCGTCGTTGGCATTTCTCAGACTCAACATGTTAGATCCTAATCACCTAGCATTAAAGTCTTCCTTTGAGTGATAATACGAGTTGGCACTTTCTTTGCTACCTGTATTCCACTTTCTTTGCTTTCAGGTCAAACCTATAAAAGTTAGGACCAAAGCCAAATTCCTCTCTCGATTCCTTCCATGAACGAGAGGTCCACTTTCAATTTGAACAATCAAACCTATAAAAGTTAGGATTGTTCCCGATCTCACTTAGTCAAGCCTACAAATAGTTAAGACTAAGACCGAGTCATTCCTTTTCGATAAACGAAAATCGACCTTTGTCTCCTTTTCCACCAAACCTATAAAAGTTAGGGTTGAAATTGGGTTTTCTCCTCAATGAATGAGGGATTCTTTGGGTTCAAATGACCAATCCTATAAAAGTTAGGGTCGTTCAAACCTTTCCGATTCTCAGAGTGGAGATCCCACTCTTAGTTTCATCCTTCCGGATTCTGGGGGTGGAGATCCCACCTCGAGTTTCCTTTCCAGCTGTAGATAGAATATAAAATTCTTCCTCTTCAGCACCGGGAGATAGAATATAAAATTCTTCCTCTCCCATTTCTCAGTCTGTCTTTGCTCTTAGAAAAGACACAATTCTCAACTTCCAATCCGGGCACTTGGTGCACGGGGAATTTCATCCCGAAGCCTAAGTAGGGATAAGTCAACGCCTAACACGCGTTGCCGGGTAGTCTATTCCCGTAAGAAAGACGAAGTCTATGTATTCAAAATCATAGCATTAAGTCTAAGAGAAGCAATTCTCTTAGCACAACGTTACATGTGAAACGGGTCTTAATAATTCACATGCTAGCCCGATTCAAACGGTAATCGGTAAAGGCACATCAAACCCGTTGATGGCTGGGGGTTTGCCAAAAATCCCAAAGCCTATGTCTAACACACATGGCCGGTTAGTCTTTGACCGTAAAAAGGACAAAAGACCACATATTCAACATTGTGGCAGGTTGTTATTAATAACACCATAATCCGTGCCTCACACGCACGGGGAATTTTATCCTGAATCCTAAGTAAGGATAAGTCAGCGCCTAACACGCGTTGCCGGGTAGTCTATTCCCGTGAGAAAGACGAAGTCTACGTATTCAATATCGTAGCACTAAAAGGGTTAACTCTTTTAGCTTAAACGTCACATAGGAGCGGACTTAAACAATCCGCATGCTAGCCCGACTCAAACGGTAGTCGGTAAAGGCTAATCAAATCCGTTGAAGGCTGGGGATTAGCCAAAAATCCTAAAGTCAACGCCTAACACGCGTCGCCGGGTAGTCTATTCCCGTGAGAAAGACGAAGTCTACGTATTCAATATCGTAGCACTAAAAGGGTTAACTCTTTTAGCTTAAACGTCACATAGGAGCGGACTTAAACAATCCGCATGCTAGCCCGACTCAAACGGTAGTCGGTAAAGGCTTGTCAAATCCGTTGATGGCTGAGGATTTGCCAAAAATTCTATAACTGCGAGTCATTGACGCATCAACTCCCCTAGTTGGTCTCGTGACTTGAGCACCCAACAAATTCAGGACAAAATCCACACATGCAGATGAATCAACTTTAACAGTTGGTCCTGCAACCCCAACATTCGGGACCGCGATGCTCCAATACCTTAAGAGCTTAAACTGTGTATACTCCAGCAAACGTACGAGTATAAACTGTGTTAATGGCGATCCGTAAACCCTAGGGTCAGCGCCGGTCAACGCGTAACCCTAGGTCAACGCCAAGCAACGCGTTGCAACAAAAGTCAACGTTCGACGATTCAAACCCTAGGGGTGGACGCCGGTCAACGCGTAACCTTAGGTCAACGCCAGTCAACGCGTTGCAAGCGAAAGTCAACGTTCGACGATTCAAAACCCTAGGGTCAACGCCGGTCAACGCGTAACCCTAGGTCAACGCCGGTCAACGCGTTGCGATAAAAAGCCAACACACGGGGATCCGAAACCCTAAGCCAGCACAATGTGGCGGAGGTAGTTCAAAGTCAACTCAATGACACGAGCCAAACTCAATTCATCAGCTGCAGACTCGAGACTCCGACGACGGCCAGACGATAAACGCAGCGCCGGAAGAACCTCGGCTATTCGTCAAAGCATCGGATAGATCGAAAATCGAAAGAGTCAAGAGTTGAAGCTAACTACGCCGACTGAAGGCCAGATCAATCACATCCAAAGTATTCCAGCCTCTTCTATAAAAGAAACGAGTCAGGAACACTTTGGAGGGGGTATCTGTAGGCATCAAAAATTGCCTATAGTTCTCCACAACCGGTTCAGTGTTAACGAGCGACGATGAACGTCACCATCCAATCCACATGAGCCTAATCGACGTCGACGAACGACTGAAGTGAATCGACGAGTTACATGAGCGGATAGGACTTCGGAATCACGAAGACCCGGACCAATCGGGAAGCCCGGCACTGTTCACAAAAAGGACAACGCCCTTCATGCCTCGACCACTCTACAGATAATCCAATCACCAGAGCAGGTCAAACTCTTCGTCGCGCATCCAACGCACCCGGAATCACTCAAATCCGAATCCGGACGAAGAATATACAGGGGAACCAACAAAACACCTAAACGGAGTCTCGGCAAGCTCGAAACACCCGAGGGGTGTCTTGGCAAAACCAAGACACCCAAGGGGTGTCTCGGCCTGGCCGAGACACCGTATTAGTCAAATGGAAATTTGGACAAATAAGGAGAATCGGGACAAAAAGATCGTATGCATACCTGCAATCCCACCGTCCTCAGATGCAGCGGGAATGCCAAGAGTCATAAGGGTATCGGCCCAAGCGGCTGGTCCTATAGTTGCACTTCTTTATTAGTCAAAATGAAAATTTAGACAAATAAGGAGGATTGGGATGATAAGGTCATCTGCATACCTGTAGGTCCATCATCCGTAGGTATCTGGGGAATGCCAGGAGTCATAAGAGAATCAGTCCCGGTGGCTGGTCCTATGATTGCACTCATATATTAGTCAAAAGTCAGATAAACTTAGAGAAGTACGATATCCCTAAATCGTATGCGTACCGGCGAGTCCGTCACTCCGAGGTAAGCTAGATATACCAGGAATCGATATTGGGCTAATCCCAATGGTTGGCGCTGTAGTATTAATCCTTCGTTAGTCAGACAAAAGATCAGGCAAGATGAAGGGAATCAGATATATACATGTGAATGAATCACTCCCAAAGAATGGTCTCTCGGTTCCCCTGGTAGTCTGTTCAGCCAGCATGTCAGCTAATAAGCCAGCATCGGGTTTCGAGAAGCTTGGCCTTTCCATCGCGACATCTGCAGGGTAACCTGAATGTTGGAAGATGAGGAAAGCTTAAAAATACTTGCAGCAAAAACAGAAGATCTTCCTTCCCCATGCTTGAGGAAGG
Source organism: Asparagus officinalis (assembly GCF_001876935.1). Classification (NCBI taxonomy): domain Eukaryota; kingdom Viridiplantae; phylum Streptophyta; class Magnoliopsida; order Asparagales; family Asparagaceae; genus Asparagus; species Asparagus officinalis. Next base: position 72,167,758 of record NC_033795.1, on the reverse strand, counting down.
TAACATTGGATGTAGATATACCTGAATATGGGACGGTGGGCTCAACACTATTCATCTGCTCAAGATCAATGTTTAGATCGATGCCCAGAGACCCGTCATGAAGGGCGTCGCACATCTGCTGCATAAAGCAATCCATGTTATCAGATCCAGGAGATACCGGACCCGGTGGGAGTTCGCCCTCTTCGAAGAACCCTGGAGCATGAAAACGTGGTTACGAATCCCAAAAGGTAAATCACCTTAAAGCAATGGCAATAAAATGTTACCTTCCCCTCCATCGGCGGTGCTTCCTAAGTCCACTCCATAAGGACGCTGACCGTCGTGGGGTTTATGTGCGGTCTTCTTCCTCTTCGGGGCACCAACCCTCCTAGGACCAACGGGTCGGTCATGCACAGGCCTGTCACACGTTTCAACGTGTGTAGGAGCTGGCGGCTCATGATCGCCAACTGTCCTACCTAAAGTGACAATGGTCATTTCATTAAACAAACAAGAGCTGTCGTTTATACCAATTAGAATGGAGAAGGAAAATCGAAGAAGCAGGACAAACCGGTATCGAGTTCTCCTCTGTCGGTATCTGCATCCACATATTCTTCCTCGGAGGTCTCGTCGTCGTCACCCGTAGGAAGGAGCTCTTCATCATCTGTGAGAAGAGATTTGGCATACCCCTTTCTCCGCTTCCGAGCAAGCTCAGCCCTGCGAACAGCCATCATAGCGGCCCGGACCAAGTGCTCGGACTGTAACTCTGAAAGGCTCCTCACACCTATGGATTCATAGGCGGAAAGGAACCACTTGCAACTGAGGAAAGTGGTCAGCGGCTTACGCCTATATGAAGGAAGAGCAAAATGGGCTCCAGTGCAGCCCACCATAGTCCACAGCCATGCTCGTACGCCATCAATAAGTCCTCCCTCAACCTGCAGGCTACGGCTTGGATTCCCGACATATAGTTGGCAGGGAAGGTAAGGCTCTATGTGGCAACGATTCTTCACCCGGAGAACGAGATACCCAACACGGATGTTCACCAACCAGCAAAAACAACCAACGTCGAGAACAGTCCGATTACTTCTGGGTTTCTCCTCATCAATCAGCACATCACCATAACGACGCGAAAAGTGAGGAAAACACTTGAAGAACTCCCAGCTCTTACGGACTCGAAGCTCTCGTTGAACATCACTGAATTTGTTCCCGAGCCATCTGCTCTTCTCCAACAGCTGCATGAAAGGAACGGGGACATCAACAACGCTGGGCGCCGACATCAAGTCAGGACGGTGAAGGACAAGCCACGCCATCAGATATGCGTATGGATGCTCGACCTTCAGACAAATAAGCTCAGTCGATGGTTCAGAACCCCTCTGTGTAAAACTACCGACTAGACACCTAAGCCCGC
>NC_033795.1:72162707-72165377 GCF_001876935.1 Asparagus officinalis | reverse complement strand
ATTCCAGCCTCTTCTATAAAAGAAACGAGTCAGGAACACTTTAGAGGGGGTATCTGTAGGCATCGAAAAATGCCTATAGGTCTCCACAAACGGTTCAGTGTTAAAAAGCGACGATGAACGTCACTATCTGATCCACATGAACCTAATCGACGTCGACGAACGACTGAAGTGAATCGACGAGCTACACGAGCGGATAGGATTTCGGAACAACAAAGACCCGGACCAATCGGGAACCCGGCACTGTTCACAAAAAGGACAACGCCCCTCATGCCTCGACCACTCTACAGATAATCCAATCACCAGAGCGGATCGAACTCCTTGTCAAGCATCCAACGCACCCAGAATCATTTAAATCCGAGTTGGGACGACGCATCCAACGCACCCGGAATCACTCAAATCCGAATCCGGACGAAGAATATACAGGGGAACCAACTGAGGCACCCGGGGGTGTCTCGGCAAGCTCGAAACACCCGAGGGGTGTCTTGGCAAAACCAAGACACCCGTTGAGGTGTTTGAGTTGTTTTCCCCGCCTACCTACCCCCTACCTACTCCTAAACACTATAAATAGCCCCCTTGGGACCTGGAAAAGAGGAGGAATTTTGGAGAGCCTTGGCGAAGCCCTGCTGCAGTGGAGAGTGGCCGTGCGCTTCAACAAGAAGAGGAGAGGTCTACATCAGCGCCTTCATCATCAGATCCTTAGTATTAGCCCTTGGCGTTAATACTAAGAAGAGCTAATATCTCGCTTAGCCGAGATAGACGCTTTAAACTTCTAGATCTCACGCGGATCGACGAAGTTCTGCTTCTATATCCCTTCGCGGATAGACGAAGCTCTGCCCGATTTTCTCGGAGCGGATATGATTGCCCGGTGGTCCACGAATATCAACGTCCCCGTCACAGGCCAAAGACCCACGCAAGCAAGAGATGACAAACAGATCTTGCGTTTGTTTGAAAAGAGTTGTATTTCTTTTGTTTTCATTGTGTATCGGTCTTATAAAAAGACTATCTTTTTATTTCATTGTAACGATCAAAGTTGTAATGAATGCAGCAATGAATACAGCAACTTTTTCTGCAAACAAACTCACTCCCAGTTCATCATTCCGGATTCTGGGGGTGGGGGATCCCACCTCAAGTTCCCTTTCCGGCCGAAGATAGAATATAAAATTCTTCCTCTTCAGCACCGGGAGATAGAATATAAAATTCTTCCTCTCCCGTTTCTCAATCTGTCTTTGCTTTTAGAAAAGACACGATTGTCAAATCCGGGCACTCGATGCACGGGGAATTTTATCCCGAAGCCTGAGTAGGGATAAGTCAACGCCTAACACGCGTTGCCGGGTAGTCTATTCCCGTAAGAAAGACGAAGTCTATGTATTCAAAATCATAGCATTAAGTCTAAGAGAAGCAATTCTCTTAGCACAACGTTACATGTGAAACGGGTTTTAATAATTCACATGCTAGCCCGATTCAAACGGTAATCGGTAAAGGCACATCAAACCCGTTGATGGCTGGGGGTTTGCCAAAAATCCCAAAGCCTATGTCTAACACACATGGCCGGTTAGTCTTTGACCGTAAAAAGGACAAAAGACCACATATTCAACATTGTGGCAGGTTGTTATTAATAACACCATAATCCGTGCCTCACACGCACGGGGAATTTTATCCTGAATCCTAAGTAAGGATAAGTCAGCGCCTAACACGCGTTGCCGGGTAGTCTATTCCCGTGAGAAAGACGAAGTCTACGTATTCAATATCGTAGCACTAAAAGGGTTAACTCTTTTAGCTTAAACGTCACATAGGAGCGGACTTAAACAATCCGCATGCTAGCCCGACTCAAACGGTAGTCGGTAAAGGCTAATCAAATCCGTTGAAGGCTGGGGATTAGCCAAAAATCCTAAAGTCAACGCCTAACACGCGTCGCCGGGTAGTCTATTCCCGTGAGAAAGACGAAGTCTACGTATTCAATATCGTAGCACTAAGAGCGTTAACTCTCTTAGCACAACGTCACATGCGGAACGGACTTAAACAATCCGCATGCTAGCCCGACTCAAACGGTAGTCGGTAAAGGCTAATCAAATCCGTTGAAGGCTGGGGATTAGCCAAAAATCCTAAAGTCAACGCCTAACACGCGTCGCCGGGTAGTCTATTCCCGTGAGAAAGACGAAGTCTACGTATTCAATATCGTAGCACTAAGAGCGTTAACTCTCTTAGCACAACGTCACATGCGGAACGGACTTAAACAATCCGCATGCTAGCCCGACTCAAACGGTAGTCGGTAAAGGCTAATCAAATCCGTTGATGGCTGAGGATTTGCCAAAAATTCTATAACTGCGAGTCATTGACGCATCAACTCCCCTAGTTGGTCTCGTGACTTGAGCACCCAACAAATTCAGGACAAAATCCACACATGCAGATGAATCAACTTTAACAGTTGGTCCTGCAACCCCAACATTCGGGACCGCGATGCTCCAATACCTTAAGAGCTTAAACTGTGTATACTCCAGCAAACGTACGAGTATAAACTGTGTTAATGGCGATCCGTAAACCCTAGGGTCAACGCCGGTCAACGCGTAACCCTAGGTCAACGCCAAGCAACGCGTTGCAACAAAAGTCAACGTTCGACGATTCGAAACCCTAGGGTGGACGCCGGTCAACGCGTAACCTTAGGTCAACACC
>NC_033795.1:72148357-72160449 GCF_001876935.1 Asparagus officinalis | reverse complement strand
ACTGCTTCTTGACACTCCAAAGAGTATACGAGTATAAACTGTTTCTCAATACTCCAAAGAGTATACGAGTATAAACTGTTTCTCAATACTCCAAAGAGTACAAGAGTATAAACTGTTTCTCAACACTCCGACGAGTATATGAGTATAAACTGGTTCTCAACACTCCGACAAGTATAAGAGTATAAACTGCTTCTTGACACTCCAAAGAGTATATGAGTATAAACTGCTTCTCAATCCTCTGACCGGTATAAGAGGTTAAACTGCTCCCTGATACTCCAAGAGGTATATGAGTCTAAACTATTTCCTACCATTGACGGGAAGTTCCTGGAGGATATTACGCTAATATTCTTAAGGATAACCCAGTCGGACAACAAAGTCAAGCCCCATTCCAAGAAAGAAGCTGGGGGTGGATAATCCAATGCATCGGGAAGTTCCCGGAAGAATACCACATGGGTATTCTTAGGGATAACCCAATCATTGTGGAATTGGTGAATAAGAAATCACGCTTCAAACTCTGAAGGTCAGAATTTCTCTTCTTATTCTCTAACTCTTATGAGTTATTTTTGTGAGAAGAGATCCAATCTTCTGGTAGGTTAATCTTTCCTCACCAAACCATCCGCTGATCAAATCAAACGACAGTGGATCCACCAACATTTCCATTTGCCCGTCATTGGCATTTCTCAGACTTAACGTGATAGGTCCTAAATGCCTAGCATTAAAGTCTCCCTTTGAGTGATAATACGAGTTGGCACTCTCTTTAGTACCCGTATTCCACTATCTTTGCTTTCGGGTCAAACCTATAAAAATTAGGGCCAAAGCCAAAATCCCCTCTCGATTCCTCCAATGAACGAGAGGTCCACTTTCAAATCGAGCGATCAAACCTTCCTACAGTTAGGATCGTCTCAAAACTCCTGCTTGGTCAAACCTTCCGACAGTTAGGCCCAAAACCACAATTCACTCTCGATAAATGAGAAATTCATCTCTAGTTCGGTAATCAAACCTTCCGACAGTTAGGGTTATCCGAATCTTTCCGATTCTCGGAGTGGAGATCCCACTCTCAGTTTCACCCTTCCGGATTCTGGGGGTAGAGATCCCACCCCGAGTCTCCTTTCCGGCCGAAGATAGAATATAAAATTCTTCCTCTTCAGCACCGGGAGATAGAATATAAAATTCTTCCTCTCCTGTTTCTCAATCTGTCTTTGCTTTTAGAAAAGACACGATTGTCAAATCCGGGCACTCGATGCACGGGGAATTTTATCCTGAAGCCTAAGTAGGGATAAGTCAATGTCTAATACACGTTGCCGGGTAGCCCATTCCCGTAACGATGGCAAAGTCTATGTATTCAAAATCATAAGCATTAAGTCTAAGAGAATTCACTCTCTTAGCACAACGTTACATGTGAAACGGGTTTTTATAATTCACATGCTAGCCCGACTCAAACGGTAGTCGGTAAAGGTTAATCAAATCCGTTGAAGGCTGGGGATTAGCCAAAAATCCTAAAGTCAACACCTAACCCGTGTTGTCGGGTAGTCTATTCCCGTGAGAAAGACGAAGCCTATGTATTCAACATCATAGCACGAAGTCTAAGAGAATTCACTCTCCTAGCACGACGTTACATGTGGAACGGATTGAGACAATCCGCATACTAGCCCGACTCAAACGGTAGTCGGTAAAGGCTAATCAAATCCGTTGAAGGCTGGGGATTAGCCAAAAATCCTAAAGTCAACGCCTAACACGCGTCGCCGGGTAGTCTATTCCCGTGAGAAAGACGAAGTCTACGTATTCAATATCGTAGCACTAAGAGCGTTAACTCTCTTAGCACAACGTCATGTGCGGAACGGATTTAGATAATCCGCATACTAGCCCGACTCAAACGGTAGTCGGTAAAGGCTTATCAAACCCGTTAATGGCTGAGGGTTTGCCAAAAAACCCTATAAATGCAAGTCATTGACGTACCAGCTCCATTAGTTGGTCTCGTGACTTGAGCATCCAACAACTTCAGGACAAGATCTACACATGCAGATGAATCAGCTTTAACAGTTGGTCCTGCAGCCCCGACACCTGGGACCGCTTTGCTCCAATGCCTTAAGAGCTTAAACTGTGTGTACTCCAGTAAACGTACGAGTATAAACTGTGTTAATGGCGATCCGTAAGACCTAGGTCAACGCCGGTCAACGCGTAACCCTAGGTCAACGCCAGTCAACGCGTTGCAATCAGAGTCAACGTTCGACGATCCAAAACCCTAAGGGTCAACGCCGGTCAACGCGTAACCCTAGGTCAACGCCAGTCAACGCGTTGCAACCAAAATCAACGTCCGACGATCAGTAAACCCTAAGGGTCAACGCCGGACAACGCGTAACCCTAGGTCAACGCCAGTCAACGCGTTGCGACAAAAGTCAACGTTTGACGATTCAAAACCCTAAGGGTCAACGCCGGTCAACGCGTAACCCCAGGTCAACGCCAGTCAACGCGTTGCAATCAGAGTCAACGTTTGACGATTTGAAACCCTAGGTCAACGCCGGTCAATGCGTACCCTAGGTCAACGCCGGTCAACGCGTTGCCACAAAAAGTCAACACGCGATGGTCCGAAACCCTAAGCCAGCACAATGTGGCAGAGGTAGTTCAAAGTCAACTCAATGACACAAGCCAAACTCAATTCATCAGCTGCAGACTCGAGACTCTGACGACGGCCAAGCGATAAACGCAGTGCCGGAAAAAACTTCGGCTATTCATCAAAGCATCGAATAGACCGAAAATCGAAGGAGCCAAGAGTTGAAGCTAATCATAGGTCCTTATGCCGACTGAAGGCTAGACCAATCACATCCAAAGTATTCCGGCCTCTTCTATAAAAGAAACGAGTCCGGAACACTTTGGAGGGGGTATCTGTAGGCATCGAAAATTGCCTATAGGTCTCCACGAACGGTTCAGTGTTAAAGAGCGATGATGAACGTCACTATCCGATCCACATGAGCCTAATCGACGTCGACGAACGACTGAAGTGAATCGACGAGCTACATGAGCGGATAGGACTTCGGAACCACGAAGACCCGGACCAATCGGGGAACCCGGCGGTGTTCACAAAAAGGACAACGCCCTTCGTGCCTCGACCACTCTATAGATAATCCAACCACCAGAGTGAATTGAACTCTTCGTCAAGCATCCAACGCACCCGGAATCACTCAAATCCGAGTTCGGACGAAGAATCTACGGGGAAAACAACTCAAACACCTCAAACGGAGTCTCGGGAGGTCGAAACACCCCAGGGGTGTCTCGGCCAAGCCGAGACACCCCAAGGGTGTCTCGGCCAAGCCGAGACAGAGACACCCCTAGGGGTGTCTCGGATTTCTTGAGACACCCTAGGGGTGTCCGAGCCCCCTACCTACCCCCTACCTACTCCTAAACACTATAAATAGCCCCTTTGGGCCTTTGGAAAAGAGGAGGAATTTTGGAGAGCCTTGGCGAAGCCCTGCTGCAGTGGAGAGTGGCCGTGCGCTTCAACAAGAAGAGGAGAGGTCTACATCAGCGTCTTCATCATCAGATCCTTAGTATTAGCCCTTGGCGTTAATACTAAGAAGAGCTAATATCTCGCATAGCCGAGATAGACGCTTTAAACTTCTAGATCTCACGCGGATCGACGAAGTTCTGCTTCTATATCCCTTCGCGGATAGACGAAGCTCTGCCCGATTTTCTCGGAGCGGATCTGATTGCCCGGTGGTCCACGGATATCAACGTCCCCGTCACAGGCCAAAGACCCACGCAAGCAAGAGATGATAAACAGATCTTGCGTTTGTTTGAAAGGAGTTGCATTTATTTTGTTTTCATTGTGTAAAGGTCTTATAAAAAGGCTATCTTTTTGTTTCATTGTAACGATTGAAGTTGTAATGAATGCAGCAATGAATACAGCAACTTTTTCCGCAAACACTTAGGTTCGGGATAAACTTCCTAGGATGAATCCTAGATTGACAAATTTTGGAAAGGATCAGTGCGGGAAAGGAAGAATTTTATATTCTATTTCCCGGTCTTCTTTTAGGGTGAAGGCGAACCCGAATACAAGGAAGGAAGAATTTTATATTCTATTCCTTGATTCTAGAAAGGAAGAATTTTATATTCTATTTCCAGCGCAAAAGAAACTAGAAGTGGGATCTCCACTCCGAGAATCTGGAAAATCTAGATAAACCTACCTTTTATAGGATTGGTTATCTAAAGATGAGTTTTTCGTTTATCGAAATGAAATTTTATCTTAGGTTATAACCTTGAGAAGGCTTAACCAAAGAGAAAACAGAAGGGAGTTCTTTCGTTTATCGAAAGGGGACTCTGAACTGAAAGTGAACCTCTTGTTCATAGAAAGAGTCAAGAGGGCCAGAAAGACATTTTTGGTGGACTCACTGTCAATTGAAATTGATCAGTGAGGGATTTTGGTGGTAAAAAAAAAATTTTGGGTTATCCTCTAGAAAATTAAGTGTAATATTCTCCAAGGAACTTCCCGGTAAATGGGTTATCTTGAATGTACTAGGGATAATACTTTTTCAGGAACTTCCCATTTATTAGCATTAATTGCCTGTCGCCCTCTTGAGTAATCAGACGATATGCGCTGTTTGAGTAGACCGTGTCTATCACAAACGGTCCTTCCCATTTGGGTTCAAATTTACCTTTCTTCTTGGAGTTGAGGATTATCGGTCGGCGAGCAGCGAGGACCAAATCTCCTTCCTTGAAGCTTCTCTGTCGGACTCTTTTGTTGAAGGCCCTAGATATTCGGGCTTGATAAAACTCAATGTGTTGTTGAGCCTCCAAGCGCTTTTCATCCAAACTCTCGAGTTCTTCGAGACGTTTTTGATGCTATTCTTCTGTTGTCATCTCGGTTGTGAGAGCGATCCGAAGAGATGAGATTTGAATCTCCAACGGTAGCACAGCTTCACATCCATATACCAACGAATATGGGGTAGCTCCTGTAGGTGTGCGTATGGTCGTGCGATAAGCCTAGAGTGCTTCACCGAGTTTATCGTCCTAGTCTCGTTTATTGGTCTTCACGAGCTTTGACAGGATTTTAATAATCGTCTTGTTAAAAGTAAGCTGTCGACGAAACATCTTCGATTTTGAACTTGTCGCAGAATCTGACGAAGGCGTTGCTTATGAACTGTGGACCGTTGTCATGAATGATCCGTCTTGGCACGCCGTGTCGGTATATGACATGATGCTTAATGAAATTGATGACGTTGTTCGTCTTCACTTCTCTAAGCGGAATCGCTTTAACCCATTTTGAGAAGTAATCTGTGATTGTGAGGATGAATCGATCACCTTTGACTGAAGGGGGAAAAATAGGACCGACGATGTCCATGCCCCATGTCTCGAACGGCCAAGACGTGGTTGACGTGTGCAACTGCTCTGGTGGTTGGTGCATGTAATTCGCATGTATTTGACATGCATGACACTCTCGGGCGTGTTCGATCGCGTTGCGAATCATTGTTGGCCAAAAATATCCCATTCTCCTGATGCGATCATACAGTTTGGGACCAGGCTGATGCGCACCACATTCTCCTTCGTGTGCTTCCTTGAGAACTTCTTCCGCTTCTTTGTTCGAAAGGCATCGGAGTAATAAACCATCGTACCCTCTACGATATAATGTATGGGTTTTGGTATTATAGAAGAATCTTGGTGCTCTTCGGCGGATTGATTCTCTTTCTTTTACATCCTCTGGCAAAATACCATATTGGACGTAGTCAATGATAGGAAAGCGCCAATCTCGGGACTCAGACCCAATTTGAGTTGAATTCACCTCCTTGGCGTTTATGTTTCCGTCGTCTTCCTCTTCAACATCCATATCGTATATTGGTATGCAGAGTTGATGCGTCCTTACTGTGATTAACAGCTCAGTTTCGGGAGGCTGCGCAAGTGAAACCGCTAGTGCTGCCAGTGCATCTGCATAAGCATTCTGGAGACGAGGGATGTATTCAATAAAGAATTCTTCAAAAGATTTTGCCATTTTGATGGCCTCCTGGTGGTACGGGATCAGGTCTTGGTTCCTGACTTCATACTCTCCACGGACTTGGTTGACTATCAATTGAGAATCCCCAAAAGCTTCGAGATATTCGACCCCCAGCTCCTTGGCGAAACTGAGTCCAATGAGAAGTGCGTTGTATTCGGCTACGTTATTGGAACACGGGCTATTCAGTGAATAAGCCCGAGGCATCACATGCTTTCCCGGAGAAATCAAGACAACTCCAACTCCGGAGGAGACTGTAGAACATCCGGGGGTTATTGCCCTATTAACTGCTTTCGAAGCACCATCGAAGTATAATTGCTATACTTATTGACGCGACGTAGTGTTAACCTCGTGGGTTTCATCTGGCAAGTCATCATATACTTCTGCCGTATCTGTGGTCGGGTTTGCCACCAAAAGATCGCAAATCGCTTGTCCTTTGATCGACTTCTGTTGCTTGAAGTGCAAATCATATTGGGACAAGAGAAGGGCCCACTTCGCTAACCGCCAATTCATAGAGGCCGGTTGCGTCATAAACACCCGTACTGGATTAACGTTGGAAATGACGTAAATCGTCTGTCCAACCAAGTAATGTCGCATCTTTTGCGTTGCGAATACCAATGCGAGGCATTCTTTCTCGATCATTGGATATCGAGACTCGGCGCCTATCAAGGTCCGACTTAGGTAATAGACTGCCTGTTCGTGACCATTATCATCGTCTTGTGCTAGTAAGGCACTTATCGAGTGGTTCATCGCCTTGAGATAAATCAAGAACGGTCTACCTGATTTTGGTGCGATGAGAACAGGAGGATTCGTCAGATATGTTTTGATATCTTCGAATGCTTTTTGGCAGGCGTTGTCCCAAATAAATGACACCCCTTTCTTGCTTAATTTTGAGAATGGTTGGCACTTCCCAGAAAGATTTAAGATGAACCGCCGGATGTAAGCTAACCGCCCTTGCAATCCTCTGAGCTCTCTTAGATTTCTAGGAGGTTGTAGTTCATGTATCGCCTTCACCTTATCAGGATCGATATGTATACCTTTAGTGGTGAGACGACGAATCCAAGGAATTTTCCGCTAGACATTCCAAGGAAGGATTTAGTAGGGTTCATCTTCAATTGATGGCTTCGCATGAGATCGAACATCGTCTTCAAGTCCTTGATGTGATCTTCTTTGTTGCGGCTTTTCACAACCAAATCATCAACATAGCACTCGACTGTTTTCCTGAGATGTTCTTGGAAAATCTTAGTCATTGCTCGCTGGTACGTTCTTCATGACTGGAACGATATTGGCTAACCAATCTGGATGTTGCTCCTCTCGGATAAATCCTGATTCGATTAATTTCTTAACCTCTGCCTCGATGTCTTCCATTATCTGCGGACGAAACCGTCTTTGCTGTTGCTTGACAGGTTTGGCATCCGGCTTGATATCGAGGCGGTGCCTTGCCACATTGGGGTCGAGCCCTGGCATATCTTCATAGTTCCAAGCGAAGACGTCAATATACTCCCTGATGAGAGCAATTAACTCCTCCTTCTCATTTGGGGGAAGACTATCACTGATGAATATAGGTTTTGGGTTGGCCTCGTTACCCATGTTAATTTGGACTATTTTATCTTCAGTGGGGGGTTCTCTCTGTTCGAACCTATCACCATACTGCATGTTCAGGTGATGAACCCATGGGTCTTCCCATGTTGGCATTTGATCATCGTTCTCTATTGTGGACGGATCAGCTGTAGCCATGTTCGCCATTAGGGCTTTGAAAGCTTCCCCCAGACTTGTATCGGAATCCCATTCCAAGGCATCTGGCGAATTTCCATCTTTGTATTGCTTAGATGATTGGTTATTGATTAACCAGCAGCATTCGTCTTCTGAAGAAGATTCATACCCTAACCCTCGTCCGTATTTATAATAATCATCGGGTTTCCCTTTTGGTACATATGCTGCTTTGGCTGGAGTACGAGGACCTCGATCGAAGTATAGACCTTCTCCGAGTGTGAAATCATATCCCTGCTTTTCCATGAGCTTGCGCGCTTCTGGACTATACTTAGATAGATGCCGACCAGGTTTGTCATCATCCTCATCTTCGCTTAAGAAATGATCTGGTAATGGGGAACTTTTTCCTTTACCGTAAATCACTTCTTTTGCACCTCTTATTTTGTTCGGGACGACCATGGTTGTTCCGAAAGAATGCTGGAGGCGTTCCTTTGTTATATAGGACGATCGAAGCGGCATATACAAATCAGGATTATCATACAATTCTCTTATCACATCATCAAGAGACAGGGAGTACTCTAAATCGTTATTTATTTTATTATCGGCAAGTTGCCAGTTACAATCGCCCTCTGACAATTGTTCATCGTCAAGGTTGATTACAAAGGGTACAATGTCATTTAGAACATAACCTCCATTGTAATCAAATCCGGCTTCGGTATCAGCTTCTTCTCCGCTGTCCGTGCCATGGGCCGATGATTCAGTATCGGATTCGTTACCATAGGTGAACCGTCGGCTCAGATTCCTACTATTAAGGTGGAGCTTCCATACACTTATTATCAGTGTCGACATACTTTAAACACTGATGGAGTGTGGAGGGAATTATAACATTACTATGGATCCAAGGTCGACCCAATAGTAAGTTATACGAAGTCTCGGCATCAATCACATAACATGTGACTTTCGTCTTCAAATCACCCATTTGACACTTTATCCGGATCTTACCCAAGGATCTTGACCCGCTAGTGTTGAATCCATAGATAACAGTGCCTGTTGACGCCAATTTGCTGACTGGAATGCCAAGGCTATGCATAAGGCGAAGTGGCATAATGCTCACAGCGGAACCCAGATCCACTTGGATTCGGTTGACATCGCTGGAGCTAATGTATCCGATGAAATATAGGGGCCGATCATGATTTGAATTCTTCGTCTGCATATTCTCTTTAGTGAAGGTGATGCAGGGAAGGTTCTTAGCCGCTATGTTGCAGTGTTGAATTGACAGTTCTAGCTTTTCAGGTGCCGGCTTGACCCGAGTGAGGAATGCTTCAGAATCAGCCAAGGCTTCTCGTAAGGCTTCCCTAGTCTCCTTAGACAACCGCAGCAACTCATATAACGTTATCCACGCTGGAATATTGGCTAATTGAGCCATGATATCGAAGACTTGTGGAGTTTTCGAGCTTTTCGGTTTGTCTCTTCCAATCGGGCGACTGAAACGAGGCTACTTCGGATTCTGAACCTCCTGGGGATTCTTCTCTTTCGGTTTATTCACCGGCTGTCGTCGAGCCTCTTCGCCCGGTGTAGGACTTGTAATCACCCCCATCTCCGTGAGAGTTTTGCCTGGTCCCCGTTTATTCACCCCCTGCTCGCTAGGTGGTGGATAATTGTAGTGATACTCATTTCCACTTCTAGTGGCGAAGACTTCTTGTTCTTCTTCGGAGAGCGGGAAAGTAGGAGCTTCATCGCCATCCTCCTCGAAGATTGCGGATATAGCATTGGAGGACTTGCCTTTACCCTTTCTTCTCGAGGAAGTCGCCCACTGTTCGTCTTCAATGTGATCGGGATGAACCCAGAGGATTTCGCCGTTTGGGGCTGTGTGTGGCACAAGTCCTTTTTGGCGCTATCCATGTGGGTCATCGTTCACTGTCTTCATCCCTACTTTGGTGATGCGCTCCGGTTTGAACCATGTTATGGGCACCGATCCAAAGCTGATTGACACGGCTTCGGGGTTATGACGCCCACATCAATTAATGCCTGGATCTTATCCTTGAGGTGGAAGCATGACTTCGTAGAGTGGTGGACCGCTCTATGGTATGCGCAATACTTCAGATCCGTCACTTTGCTAGCCCCCTCTTGATCCACGATCGCTGGCAGTTGGATTTTTTTGTTCTCCAACAGGTACTTGAAGATGCCGGGCACCTCGTCATATTTGAAGGAGTACACCTTAGGAAATCTTGGCTCCGCTCTTTACTTCTGAGACCGTTGTTGCCATTGCCCCCGAGATTGTTGTTGCGCTTGTTGCTGCGGCTGTTGCTGAGGTTGCAATTGGAAAGTTTGATTAGCATCAACTGCATTAGCATGTGCCTTACCTTTCCCCCGTGGGACGAAATCCTGCTGTGGAGCATTCGTCGCCTGTTGGCCTCTTTCCGCCTTCTTCCTTCTGAGGAACCGCTCGGCTTGCTCTCCTCGGACCTTCAAATCCTTCCATGTCTTGGACGGTGCTGTCCCCATTGCTTCCAACACATCCAGTGCGAGGTTGTTGTGGCAAGTCTGGAGGATGAATTCCTTGGTGATCGGGTCCCGACAGTTCATCGCCTTGTTCCGGAACCTCTTGACGAACGTGTCAACCAATTCCCCGTCTTTCTATTTCTCGTCAAGCAACGACCTGATGGATATCTCTGTGTCGTCGTCGAAGAAGTTGGCGAGGAACTTAGTCTCCATATCATCCCAGCTGTTCACGCTTCCTGGCTTGAGGCGGCGATACCAGTCGAAGGCGGCTCCACGAAGAGTGCCAACGAAGGACCGTACCATCAGAGGCTCATTACCAGAGATGACCCCCAGGTGCGATTTGAAATAAATCAAATGCTGAGTAGGTAAACCCATCCCATTGAACGACGTAAAGTTAATTATATTGAACTTCACCGGATATGGGATCGATTCCCATTCTCTGGGGTATGGACAAGGAATGCCTGTTTTCTTCATCTCTTGAGCGGAAATTAATGTATTGATTTTGCTCTCGAGATTTTTAATCTTCAAGTTTTCACCTGTGTTTTCGCTAGCATTCTCGTTACCACCCCCTGCATTGACGGGAGGATTATTGGTATTATGAGTCTCATTCGCATTTGTATCCTCATCTTCCAGATTAACCGGGTTACGACGACTTGGCTCGCCTTGCTGATTCGTCAATGCTTGGATTTGTTGGTCATGCATTTCTCTCATGTTCTGCATGGCCATCTGCATTTCGAACCTGAAGGTCTCCTGTTGTTTAGCCAGGGCCTCCTCAAGCATCTTGGCCACTTGTTCTGCACTTATCATAAGTGCCTCGCGAGGTTGTCCTTCACTGTATACGGTATTATCTGATGCAACCGCGGAGCCAGCATCAGATTCTTCATCTTCTGAAGGTAGTCTTGTCCGAACCCTACCATAAGTTCCTCGTGTAATGGCTCCAGACTGCAGACGAGTTAGATACCGGGGTACTGGCGGAATTGTCAGCTTCCTCGGATGTGCAGTATTCTCCGTCTTCGACTACTCTTCTTCTTCGTCGGAAACGCCTAGGTCTTGGTTCTGGCGTTTCGGCACTGAGCCTTTCGAAAACCGAAACTCTTTCAGGGACCGCCTTGATGCAGTTGCACTCAGACAATACTGTCCGAATGAGTTTGGAATAGGGACATTGAGTTTCCAGTCTTCGGGGACTCCTTTTCCTGGTTTTACTCGTACCCCCAGCACGATAGTACAGCTCTTCCGTTTGAAAGTCGGAGCAACCTATCGTGTGTTGGCACGATTTCTCAGGTATAACGCAATCATCATCAGACGATAGGTATAACGTAATCATCATCAGACGATAACGTTTCCTTCTGAGAGTGAATTACCTTCTTCGGACTTTCGAGAGTCACGCGCCTCGAAATGCGCCTTTGTGGGCGTGA
Organism: Asparagus officinalis; assembly: GCF_001876935.1. Classification (NCBI taxonomy): domain Eukaryota; kingdom Viridiplantae; phylum Streptophyta; class Magnoliopsida; order Asparagales; family Asparagaceae; genus Asparagus; species Asparagus officinalis. The sequence continues at coordinate 72,148,842 of NC_033795.1, read as the reverse complement.
ATTCTCAACGGGCTCTTGAACTTCAATGCGCAAAGTAGTGCGCTTGGGTGCCATGATTTCTTTGTCATGTTGAGGGTTGCGGCGACCCCCATCATGTTGATTCGTTCGGGGCTTTGTTAGTGGGCCCAAACGTCTTTGGATTGGAGCTTTGCTTCACTCCTCGGGAAGTGGACCGAGGCGCTCCAAGACTGACTTCCTTTTCTGGGATGGTCCTGCGGGATCTCCCGGAACAGTTGTGGAAATCATCGGCGGTTTGGATTGATTCGCCGGAAGTTGAACTTTCGACGGCTGCAGTTGACGCTCTTTGGTCTGAACCGCCGCTTCAGACTTCGGCCTCCAAACTTTGCTGGTTGATGGCGGCTTCTTGGCCACCTCTTTCTGTAGCTTTCTACAGGCTTCTTCGGCTTGAGCCCGCGCCTGCGCTGATAGTGCGCGGCGTTTGCGGATGCGTTCTTCCAGCGTCGAACGATTCCGTTTGACACGGA
>NC_033795.1:72139405-72147424 GCF_001876935.1 Asparagus officinalis | reverse complement strand
TGGCCGCCGAGCCACCTAGGTGGCTCGGTGAGCCGCCTGAGTGGTTCGGGTTCGACCGAGCTCTTGCGGGTGTTCACTGTTGTATCCGTTGTCCGGTTTTGTGCTTCGTTATTGATCTAGACTCTGATTTGGCAGTCTGGATCCCGATATGACAGTGGCCGCCGAGCCACCTAGGTGGCTCGGTGAGCCGCCTGAGTGGTTCGGGTTCGACCGAGCTCTTGCGGGTGTTCACTGTTGTATCCGTTGTCCGGTTTTGTGCTTCGTTATTGATCTAGACTCTGATTTGGCAGTCTGGATCCCGATATGACAGTAAACCCGCTTCGGTGTTCGAGTTCGAATCCGTTTTACAGTTGGATGACTCGTTGATTCACCGAACCGTTAGCTTGATTCCGGAGTTCGAATCCGTTTTACAGTTGGATGACTCGTTGATTCACCGAACCGTTAGCTTGATTCCGCACGCGAATGGATGCATTCCGTTGCTTACGTGCGATTCGTTAACCTCGTCGCCTCGTTAATCCGCTTTGTTGCGTGTCACTTGGCTTCGGTGTTGTGGACTGACGCTCGTGTTTGGATACGTCACCCGATGGTTCGTCGGTTTGTGCCGAGCTGTGCTAAGGGACCTATAAGCTGTTTTATACGCCTACAAGGATGTGCAGATCAACCTGAGTATCAAACAATTTATATACATGCAGTGTGCCCCTAATGTTTACTTTGTGAAAGTGTTTCTCCTATATATCACTGGCTTAATTGGCTTTTGAATTTTCTACTTTTATTGATCTTCATTACGCTACAAGACATTGACTTATGTGTAATACCAATATGTTGATCCTTATCAAGCATGTACACATACACAAGTGTTATCCATTCATTTAGCTCCAATTTTACAGCCATCAACAGCATGGAAGGTGGCAAACAAGAATAGGAAGAGTTACCGGGAACAAGGATCTCTACTTGGGAACATTTAGTAAGTCCTTTTATAAATTCCATTGATTTATTGATTTGTTTATGGTTCATCGGTCACTTAATTATCACCAAGAAAATAATCCTAGTGCTTTCTTTGAGTGTAAGTTTGTTTTATTGGAAAATATATAATGTATCCTTTGCTATAGAAACCACCTGAGAGTAATTTGGTTTTGATTCAACTATAGTATCTCGAAAAACACTGACAGACTTAACAGATTGAGGAGCAGAACTTAGTTCCTCAAATTTTGCCTGAACAGCAGCAAATGTAGGATTACAAATTTTCAGTTGTACAGTTGAGATCCTCCTTCTTTCATCCCAATAAACTCTTCCACCTCAGAATGCTCTTTGTCACCCTTTGCTGAAGAACTAAAATTTTGTACGGAAATAATTGCTGAAGCCTGAGATTCAAAATTGCCAAAATAATCAATTTTTAAATCCCCTTCACCTTTAGCAGCTGATGATTTTTTAGCGGGCATATATTGGAACCAGATAATACAGAGGCCTCAACAGGGATAACATCTAGCTCCCCATAAGTAGAATTACTTACTTTTTCCTGACCCTGATAATCATCGATGCAATTGAGATTCTGTTCTTGGCCTACTTTTGATGAGATTACAGCCATCCACCTCTCCAACCATTGCCATGATGAATCATGTCTCAAAAGATCACAAAAAATATGGGTTTGTGTTGTCTTTGGTGTATTCTCCAGAAGCTGTGAATGAACGTAAAACTATGATTTTCATTGAGGATACCAAACTGTGAGGATCTTAATGCAATTTTTTTCTATACCCAGCATTGTCTATACCCATAGTTTTACGTTCATTGAATGAAAACATGAGGACACAAAGAATATATGTGAGGTGATCATTGGGACAGAAAACAACTTGTCTATACCCATAGTTATTCTGTCATGAGTTTCATTGTCTATACCCAGCATTGTCTATACCAAGCTATGAATGAAGGTAAAACTATGTGTTTCATTGTGCCTTCAGTCATGAGATTGAAGTGTTTGTGTGTGAAATGAGGTTCCTATGGTTCGAGCTTATACATGCTTTTATGTATATTTATGCTTAACTGTACTTGTATGTATATTCATGCTTATGTGTATATTCATGCTTAACTGTGTTGGGAATATAAGCTGTTTAGAGTATAATTATCACAAAATGCAGTTTTAACAGAATTAGATAATGATTCAAAATAGATATAAATTTAAACTGAGTTTAGAATATAGCCTGATGGTCGAGGCGTGCAAGCACTGTCCCAAGAAACTAATTGCCCCCTCTCGTACAGGGCTACGCGGCAAAAGTCCCCGGAGATACAACGACCCTCGGTCAGGCGACCTCCTTCTCGTCGGCACGAGCTTCAAGAAGGTTTTGCGAATTCTTCGTGACTTTCAGGGAACCAGCAGAATACAGTAACAAGTATAGAGTAGAGAAGAAGAGGTTTTGTGCTTTTTCACACTGTATCAAACTCTACAGATTTAGGTCCTTTTATAGGCTTAAAACATCCGTTACTCATAAATCCGCAATTAATTTATTTTAATTACCGATTTTAATTCTCATAAAAAATATTTTCCGTTTTGATTCTGATTTAAATCTCATGAATATTACCGTTTCAAAATTTAATTCTCTTAACCGTTACAAAACGTTTATCACATGTTAATTGTTCAAAAATAAATATTACATTTTAATTATTCAAAAATAAAAATGTATCAGATTAAGGGCCCATTAAGCCGGAGCGGCATTCGTGTCCGCAGGTCGTTATTTCCTATGTGGGACTAAACTTTCCCTCTTTTCCTCTACAAAGTCAAGTTTTAAGTTATCTTTTATTATATAATTCCAACAATCCCCCACATAACTTAAAACTTAAAATAGTTCAGAAATAACAATAAAAGAAATAAATACGATTGCTGGTTCCCTTATACTATGTAATAGGTGGAGGTACCTTTCGGTTTGAACCTTCACTTAGTGACAGTTGTATAGATCCGTGAGAGCTTGGTGGACTTCGCCTTGAACCAGTCTCATTTATCGGATTTCTACAGAAAGCACACATAGTACAGTTTTGAAGAATTCTAAACGGGTTGCGCTATTATCGGCCTTGCGCAGGTATCTTTCATGTGTGTTACTAGGGAGCAGCCCTGATCCCATAGTCGCGGCCTCACAACTACACACATATAGGTGAATCCTAATAAGGATGCGAGCAAGTAAGCATCCTGCCTCATGGGTCTTGGATTCATTAAGAGTTAGACTCAACCTTTCACTTGCTTTTTATGAGCACTGATCATCCTAGGGATGGGAGCAAATAAATTCAGTGCTCCTCACAATTAATCACTCATTCAGTTTGTTTCTACCCATTGAACCTCTGCGAGGTTGGGTTGCCACTGCAGTGATTTTTCTTATGGGCTTAACCCCATCCCCCTCGATGATTCTAGGACCACTGCCCTAGATAAGCCTTTAGTTAAGTGATCTGCAAGATTTTTCTCTGATCTTACAAAATCTAAGGCTATTATATGGTTTTTCATCTTATATCTCAAGGATTTATGTCGCACTTTCAAGTGTCGATTCATCTTCACATTTGCATTCTCTTGATGGCATTTGTCAATCGCTGACCTGCAATCACAATGAATAGAAATGGCTGGTAATGGTTTTTGCATTAGTGGAATTTCAGTTAGTAAATCTTTCAACCATTCAGCTTCTATACTAGTAGTATCAAGAGCTATCATTTCTGATTCCATTGTACTTCTAGCCATTACAGTTTGTTTAGTAGATTTCCAGGACACAGCTCCTCCTCCTAAAAGGAACACAAATCCTGTGGTGGATTTTACATCTACTGAGTCACTAATCCAATTTGCATCTGAATAACCTTCTAGTACAGATGGATAACCTTTATAGTGTAAACCATAATTCATAGTTCCTTTTAGGTATCTCAAAACTCTTTCTAGAGCATCCCAGTGACTCTTATCAGGATTTGATGTATATCTACTAAGTCTATTTACTGCATAAGCAATGTCAGGTCTGGTGTAGTTTGTTAGGAATCCTAGTGATCCAATTATTTGTGCATATTCTCTTTGTAATTGAGGATGACCTGTATTTTTCTTTAGATGTACATTAGGATCATATGGAGTGGAAACAGGTTGACAGTTTGGATCATAAAAATTCTTAAGGATTTTCTCTATGTAGTGTGATTGTGATAGCACATATCCATTCTCATTTTTCATGATTTTAGTATTAAGAATTAGGTCAGCTTGACCTAAATCTTTCATGTCAAAATTTTGTGATAAAAAGTGTTTGATATCATTTATGATTTGTATGTCAGAACCAAAAATAAGAATGTCATCAACATATAGGCATAATATCACAATTTTGTTGTTTTTATCTATTTTATGATATACACACTCATCTGTTTGATTAATTACAAATCCATAAGATAGTATAATTTCATCAAATTTCATATGCCATTGTTTTGGGGCTTGTTTGAGACCATATAGTGATCTAATAAGCTTGCATACTTTCTTTTCTTGTCCAGAAGCTATAAATCCCTCAGGTTGATCCATATAAATTTCTTCATCTAAGTCTCCATTTAAAAATGCAGTTTTAACATCCATTTGATGTATTATTAATTTGTGAATGGATGCTAGAGCTATGAGGACTCTAATGGTAGTAATCCTAGCTACTGGAGAATAGACATCAAAATAATCAATACCAGACTTTTGGGTATATCCTTTAGCTACTAATCTGGCTTTATATTTATCTATTGTTCCATCAGGTCTAAGTTTCTTCTTAAACACCCATTTACATCCTATGGTTTTACATCCTGAAGGAAGATCAGTTAGTTCCCAAGTATGATTTTGAACTATAGATTGTATCTCATTATTTATAGCTTCCTTCCAAAATGGAGCATCTACTGATTTCATTGCATCTTCAAATGTAACTGGAGAATCTTCTACAAGTAATGCATAGAAATCTTCATGGACCTTTTCTATTCTAGTTCTTTTACTTCTCCTAGGCTCCTCTGGACTTTCTAGTGGTCTAATTTGTTTAGAACTAGTTTCACCTTGATTAGAACTAGGATCTGAATTATTAGAGCTAGGGCCTGTGTTGTTTATTCTGGTCTTGTAAGGAAAAATATTTTCAAAGTAATGTGCATCCCTAGCTTCAATTATGGTGTTGTTGGCTATCTCATTAATGTCAGAGTTGATTATTAAAAATCTATTTGCATTACTATCAGAAGCATAGCCAATAAAAATTCCATCTACAGTTTTAGGTCCAATTTTCTTTCTCTTATTCTCAGGTATTTTAACTTTTGCTAAGCACCCCCACACTTTCAGGTGATCCAAATTAGGGTTTCTATTCTTCCAAATTGTGTAAGGGGTTTTATCAGATTTCTTGAATGGAATTCTATTTAGTATATGACATGCAGTCATGAGAGCTTCTCCCCATAAATTTTCTGGCACACCAGAATTAATTAACATTGAGTTTACCATGTCCATTAGTGTTCTATTCTTTCTCTCAGCTACTCCATTAGATTGAGGTGTATATGGAGCTGTTATTTCATGAATAATTCCATTCTCTTCACAGAATTGTTTTAATTCATTAGAAGTGTACTCACCACCTCTATCTGATCTTAGTATTTTAATTTTCCTATCCAACTGATTCTCAACTTCTGCTTTGTATATTTTGAATTTGTTTATGACTTCATCTTTAGTCTTAATTAAGTAGAGGTAACAATATTTAGAGCAATCGTCTATAAAAGTTACAAAATATTTGTTACCCCCTCTAGTTGTTCTTCCTGAATCACAAACATCACTATGGATGAGTTCTAATATCTCAGAATCTCTATCAATAGTTTTAAATGGTTTCTTAGGAAGTTTGGCTTCTACACATATTTCACATTTTTCATCATCTTTTATATTAAGCTTTGGAATTATATTTAGATGCATCAATCTTTTAATTGAATTATAATTCACATGTCCTAATCTTTGATGCCAAGTGATGGAAGGTTCAATATTCAAAGCTATTGGAGATGCAAGAGTAGAATTCTTAACATTCAATTTAAAAAGACCATCACATAAGAAACCTTTTCCAATAAAGTTCAAACCCTTAGTTATTACAACTTTATTTGATTCAAAAACAAGCTTATAGCCTTGTTGCACTAACAAAGATCCACTAATTAAGTTTCTCCTAATGTCTGGTACATGGTGAACATCCTGCAGGATCAAAGTCTTATCAGAAGTCAGCTTTAGGTTGATCCGACCTATTTCGGATACAGGAGCCACATTATTATTTCCCATTGTCACAGTTCCTCTACTTGAGACCTGATAGATGGAAAACAAAGATTGATTAGAGCAAACATGAATATTAGCTCCAGTGTCAATCCACCAATCATTTGCTTGAAAGGTCATGTTTACTTCAGGAGTGAAGAGAACACACCTGAAAGCAATCTCAGCTGGACTGGAAGTCACCATGTTTACTTGTGACTTATTAGGTGGAGGTCCTCCCTTCCTAGGCTTGGGTGGTTCAGTTTTCTTGAAAAAGCAGTCCTTAGCAAGATGGTTGGTTCTTCCACAAGGGTTCTTATTTTGATGAAAGGATTTCTTCTTAAATGTTTTATTTTGATTTTGGTGGAAGGGACGTTTCTTGTGTTGGGGAAAGGGTTTGGATTCAACATTGTTTACTTTGGGTTCTTTGGGTTCGGATTTTGTCACATTTTTCTCCCTGAGTCTATGTTGCTCTTCAATTCTAATGGAATTCAACACTTGTTCTAGTGTAAGATCTCCTTGGGTATGGTTAAGGTTTTTGGAAAAATCTGACCAAGACTCGGGAAGTTTGTCTATAAGATAGGCTTGTTCGCGTGGAAAACCGTAGCTTTCTTCATTAATGAGATAATTGTCATCTTGAGTTACAACTTTTTGAGTTTACAAAAAGATCGGCGGTCCTTTATAATACGGTTAGCAACTAAAATCAAAGAAAATAAAGAAGAAATTACAAACTGCTCCTTTGTGAACAAATCAGAGCTCCTGTTTTGCGGTGCAATCGCTTTGGTGGGTTCTTTGCCTGCGCCAGGGTTAATCGTGGGACGCACCGGCGGCGCGATCTAGATCCGGTCGGATCTACACGGAGTATGCGGGTATTATTCCACGAAGGGAATAATGCCGGGAGGGGATTTAATCCACCAAGGGAAAATCGTCGGTCAGTTCGAGATGCTTAAGACGCAAGCTTAGATCTGGAGTGTAGCCTCCGTGTAGATCTCAGATCTGTTCTTTCTTCATTCTCGAGATCCTGCCTTTTCTGACGTGGATGGTCGCGAGGATCAGATCTGAATGGTGGCAAGTTTTCTGGTCTTGCCAGCTCCAGAGTTCACTCATTCAATCACGGCAGAGTTTCGGTTTATTCTTTTTTTTCTACTTTTTTTTTTTTTTTTTTTTTTTTCTGTTGAAAGTTCGACCTCTGAAATGAACATCTCTAAGGCCTATTTATAGGCTCTCAGGACAGGGGTGGCTTGCAAAGAAGAATTGTCGCCACCTCTGGCCAACTGTCGCCACCTCGGGCCACTGGCCGCCACCTCGGGGTGGCCGACACTGTGCAGCCACCTTGGGGTGGCTCGGCAGCCGAGCCACCCGAGGTGGCTCGGCACGCGAGGCACCTCAAGGGGTCGGCTGAGGGCCCGAGCCAGCTGGGGTGGCTCGGCTTTGGCCGCGCCCCCACGGGCGGTGTTTTCCGTTGTCTCGTTTGTCCGTGTTCGGTTGATCTGAGACTCTGATTTGATATCTGATTTGGCAGTAATTTGGATTTCCTGATTTGGCAGTAATTTGATCCTGATTTCAGTAAATCCGCATTCTGAGTTCGAGTCCGAAATTGATCTTGATTGATCGTGATCGTCCGTCCGCTTCGTTGGATTGATCGTTGATTCCTCAAAAACTCATTACTTGATTCTGCACATCGGTGATCATTCCGGTCGCTTCGTGCGATTCGGTCGATCTCGTTCGCCTCGTTGGCTCGCGTTTGTGCCGAGCTATGGCTACAGGGACCTATAAACATTTTATATGGCTACAATAGC
>NC_033795.1:72118431-72138405 GCF_001876935.1 Asparagus officinalis | reverse complement strand
ATAAAGTTGTTAACTGAGTGCAATGACATCGATAATGAAGAAAACACCAACTTTTCCCGCGAACAATTACAGGCTTAAAAGTATCCATTAATCGACTTATTACAGGCATCGGTCGACTGATAAAGTCGACAGTGTCAGATTTTGGTAGTTTCTAGAATTTTGCGTATCTGGCTTTCTAAAATCTATTAAAACTAGTAGATCAACTCCAAAAATTATGAAGTTTTGAGAAACGTTTTTACACACATAGATAAAGATCTTAGAGAAAGAATTTATGAAATATCAATTTCTATGTGTGAGAAATAATTATTTTAAGATAGATATTTTAGATTCTGAAAACTACTGAAATACTTGATTTTATAAAATCATTTTGACAAAATACATCAACTCCAAAAATACTAAAATTTTGGGAAAAGTTCGTAAACATGTAATAGAACATCTTAGAAAAAGAAATTTTTAAATTACATTTTCTATTTGTGAGAAATTATTTATTTTGTAAACTGGTTGAAAAATACGAAAATGTCAAAACTTGATTTTGATGAAATTATTCCAAACAAGTTTTGAAACACTTTAAAATAGATTTATAGACTTGAGAATATAAAATTGAGTTATTAAGTCTATAATCCAAAATGGTGATAAATAAAAATAAATGATAAATCAAACATTCATTCTTGACCCAATGGTAACAAAATAAGGATCCAAAATGGCGTCATTCGAAAATTTTTAAGCAAGAAAGTCCATGAAAGAAAATCATGTGCTTATATGTAGGGGCAATGAACGTAAATCAAGAAAGGATATTTCTTGAAAGTAAAAAAAAATCAAATGAAAACAGATCATGAAAAATCATGAAAATTAAAAATAAATAAATCATGAAGGGATGTTTTAGACAAATCATGAAATTCATGAAAAATTGAAAATTCACATAAACATACAAACATGAATCATGATTTAAAAAGTATTATAACATCAAAACAAACTTGCAAACTTTTTTTGCAAATAAAACCTGAGGGCAATTAATAGATTCATAAAACAACAGCCCAAAAACCAAAAACAAAAACCAGACAAAACCATGAAAATCAGCAAAAAATAACTGGAAGTATAGCCGTTAGTCGACTGATGGGTTCATCGGTCAACCTATAAGCTGACCGTTGGTGGTAACTCAACCTTCATCTGTCGACTGATGAATTTATCAGTTGACTGATGACCTGCTTCGGTCGATTGATGGTTCATCAGTCGACTGAGCAGAGACTATTGCTGATTCCAGCCACTTTCATCGGTCGACTGATGATTTTCATCAGTCGACTGATAATGTGCACAAACACTGTTTAGAAATAAAAATTTGGATTTTGAAGTGCCTTTAAAAGTAGCAAATAAATTATAAAAAATATAAAACTTGGGAAAATGATTATTCTAATATAAATGAACATGTTAGATAAGAAATTTTTTAAATATCATTTTCAATTTATGAAATCTCATCATTTTGAAAAATCTCTTAAATACATGTTCATTTAAGTGCTTGATTTTGACAAAATAACTTCAACCAAGTTTTGAAATCTTTTTTTAATGGATTAATAGACTTTGAAAATGATGTAAATAATATTGTTTGGTCTATAATCTAAAAACACAAAATATAAAACAATACATGTACAAAACAAAATTTATCTTTTAAAAACATGAAAATTAAAAAAATTGTTTTTTAAAATCAAAAATGTTTTGTACCCAGACACTCTTGGTTCCGAAGAGTTTAGGGACATGACCCCTATCAATAAAGCTCAATGTCCTAGGGGTATAATCCTATTTGGGCACATGTAGTACACGTAACCGGTCATAGAAATAATTATGTAAATGACCATTCCAATTACAATATGTGTAATAAAATGGGTGCATTTATTTGTGATGACCATATGAATGTGCATGAGAAATATTTGCAAATAATGGTGGTCTTTTTAAATCATTTTGCAAATATGAAATATTTTTTAAATCAAACAAAATTTGGTCAAATGACCAAAACGACCATAAAAAACACATTTGTACACATGAGCATGCTTTTGATGAACTTAGTAAGTATGAGTATGTGTATGTATATGATATGATGAAGAAAATTTATGAGATACATAAGGGGCATTAATATTAGCATTCTTCGGTTTTTGTGCATCATAGCTAAACATAGCTAAATGGTCTTTTCGGTCGCAAATAGAACACCTATAAATTTTGCTATATATGTGTGCATAATGAGTGGATGATTTTGACTTATTTGCATTAGACTTAGCATGCATATTCATTAGTTTCTTATTATTATTAATGAATTTAGTTAGGGTTGAATCTAAGAACGATATACGTTCTTTCATGTGATTCAACTCTTTATTAGACATATATGCATTGTCATAAGAAGTAGAACAATAATGACCATTTTTAAAAGAATTAAAATCATTTTTAATTGTTTCTACTTCTAACACGGCATCGTTATTAGCATGAGTTAAGCTAGCTATTTTAGAGGTCAATTTATCATTTGCAAATTTAATTTATCATAATTTTTTTAAGATTTTCATTTTTCTTAACAATGATATCAAACTTGGATTCTAGCTTCTCATGATTGGATTTTAGTTCAACACGCTTGCTTTTTAAATTTACAATTTTTTTATGCAATTTGTTATAGGCATGCATTAATTTTTAATATGCATATGCAAGTTTGTCAATAGATAAATCATCATCGGTATCGAACTCACATACCTCACTAGGCTTATCACCTAGTGGCCGTGTGCACGATGAGGCTCCAATTAAACTTGAAGTGGAATCCGCCAAAGCTCGTCGGATCTCCTTCAAGTTTCATTGATGTGCTTCTATGAATTTTCATAATGTGTAAGCACTATCAAACAAATCAAGCTTGTTAGATATCGATGAGTCAAAAGCATTAAGTGGAAATTCTAACAAAAGCTTGTTCATGGTAAACATCCTTTTATCATCTTTACTCTACTTGGATTTCTCCGAAGTGGGTACAATATAAGCACAATTAATTATTTCTCACAAATCGAAGTGTCTAAATCTAACAAAAAGTTTAAATCTAACACACTGTTGAGCATAGGGGAAATTATCAACTCTTAGAGCAATATTAATAGCATAACCTAAACTAGATGCACCGTTCATGTAAGAAATATATGCAAGCAAGATAAAAATAATCTCTAAACTAGATTAGCAATATAGCAAAACGATGATTTTTGACTCTAGGCGGTTAAGCCACAAATCAAAGAGCACCAAACTCTGATACCAAATGAAACTACCCTAGAGGGGTGAATATGGTATATGCTAATCTAATCCGATTTAATGCCAAATTAAAAACTTATTAACAATCTATCCTAATAAGTATGATATTCAACAAGATATGAGCAAGGATATGTAATTAAACAAGGGAAAAATAAACATGAACACAAGATGCAAATGAGATAGTGCGCAAAAGACAATCGCAAACAAACAATATGATCACAGAGTTCGGTCACTCCCGACATACGTCTCCACTCCCCACTCTTGAAGAGAATCTTTACTATATCAATTGGTTTTCAACGTTCATCGAAAATATTTACAACTCACACAATCGGTTTTCTAGCTCACCAAAAACTTTCACAACTCACACAATTGTAATCACACTATACCCTTTAAGTGTTGGCCTAGCTCGTGTCGACTTCCTCAAGTGCTCAGATTTACTACCTCGTCCTAGGCTTTACTACTGATGCCACTCTTCTTGGAATCGATCCTATCTCTCACCACACACTCCTCTTGGTGTACTTGTCTATTACGATGTGTATCTCACAATAACCTCAAGTAAAAATGATTTGTTCTCTACAATGGATGAGAATGAATTGTAAGCTCACACTCAATGATACAATCTCACAACCCTAAATATACTATGTATGAAATACGTAAGCTCAAGTGGGTGTGTGTAATCAATAAGTATAATAAAAAACTAAACTCAATATGAACTCTAGCTTAATAAAATAGTTAATCAACAAATATATATATATATATATATATATATTACATATAACATATATATATATATATATATATATTATATTATATAATATATATATTATATATAGTATATATTATATATAATATATATATATATATATATTATATAATGATTATATCATAAAGTTTAGACATTAAGTTTGAGTAAAACTTCTCTGAAAACAAGAGTGAGAGTGAGATGAAATTTAAGCCCAAATATGAAAGAATCGATCTCCTCCTCTTGTAAGAACTTCTTCACACAAACACTTGTAAAAATAAACTTTAAACACACTTAAAACTTTGAAAAAAACTCTTTTAAAACTCCCTTGAATATCCATAACAAATAAATGAGAGTTGAGGGCTTTTTATAGCCTCTCAAACCAGTAAAAAACCTCCCAAAACCATATATGAAAGAAACAGGCCGTTACTAACCATTATAGGCTTAAAAGTGCCCATCAGTCGACTTATTACAGGCATCGGTCGACTGATAAAGTCGACAGTTTGAGATTTTAGCAGTTTCTAGACTTTTGTGTATCTGACTTTCTAAAATTGATTAAAAATAGTAGATCAAATTCAAAAATCATAAAAGTTTAAGGAAAGTTTCTAAACATATATATAAACATGTTAGAGAAAGAATTTATAAATATCATTTCCCATTTGTGAAAAAAAATTATTTTAAGACAGATATTCCAGATTCTAAAAACTACTAAAATACTTGATTTTGTAAAATCATTTTTACATAGTAAATCAACTCCAAAAATGGTTTTGGAAATATTTGTAAACATGTAATAGAACATGTTAGAAAAATAATTTTCTCAAATTTTGTTTCTTGTTTGTGAGAAATAATTTATTTTGTAAACTGGTTGAAAAATACAAAAACGTCAAAACTTGATTTTGATGAAATTATTCCAAACAAGTTTTGAAACACTGTAAAATAGATTTATTGACTTGAGAAAAGATATAAAATTAAATTATTAAGTTTATAATCCAAAATGGTGATAAATCAAAATAAACGATAAATCAAAACAAATGTGTGTGTATGAATTTTGAGCTTTAAGTATAAATACATAAAGTATAAACTTAAACTACAAAACTATTTACCCAAGCTATATATCTTCAATGAAGCTTGTCTTGGTTACGGATGAAGCTTGATCTTGAATTTGACTTTGAATTGTAAATGGCTTAATTCCGATATTCCGCCAACCTTCATTGAATATCATTGTTAAGGGGTAATCCATCCAACCTCCAACATCGATGTTTGTCTAGAATACCTAATGAGCAAACACAAATACTAGTCAAATGATATTAGGAATTATTTGTTAATTATCAAAACTAGATTAGATAGTAGGCTCATAAACATGAGAACTAACACCTGACAATGTGGTCGCCATGGCCGCAACCTCAGCAGGTCTGCAGAATAATAAGTTGGCTGACTCGCTCATTGTAGACCATGTCACCAACTATGAATAGTTGATGACCTGTGCATGAGGATTCATGGACACGAAAGAAGATCGGGCCTATAAGAAGGCCACTAAAGAAGCAGATCAACAATAGCTATGACAACACCCATTGCGGGAGTCGAGTCCTCTCCTAAGAGGAAGATGAAGAAGAACCCCCATAACCTACTCCAGAGGAAAGAGGCTGCCAACCAATCGGCCCTCACTACCCTCAACACCTCTCTCACGCAAGCCATTTTCATGGTCCATAAAGAAAGATATCTGAATTCAACTACTCCCTACATGAAGTTGGACCCTCGATCTCGAGACACCAGGCAACATTATCAGTACCATCGATCTCACAACCATCATACTAATGATTGCTGAGTCCTCTAGAGAAATATTAAGGACTTAATATAAAAGGGATTCTTGAAAAGACTTATCTCTTAGCAGGACAAGAGAGAATCTTCTCCACGAAGATTCGACAGGATGTCCCGATCTAGATTGCCTCATCCCCAGAAACAACCTGGCAAGAAGCCCACTAAGACCGACACATAGAGCATCATCAACGCGATCAACACTAGGAGGAATGTCTAATAATGCTCGGAAGAAGTATGCTAGAAGAGCGTTGAATGTCAACTTATGTGAGAAGAAGTCGAGGATAGATCAGCCCATCTCCTTCAGCAACGCTGATTTGAAAGGCATCGAGCTACCACACGACGACCTTCTGATCATATCGGTCAAGATCAATAGCTTTCGGGTCAAGAGAATCTTGGTCGACACAGGGAGCTCCACTTATATTCTATTCATCGATGCCTTCAATCAGATGGGCATCGATAAGTCCAAGTTGTAGCCTTGTCGAGGTCCTCTCATCGGATTCATAAGACACTCGCTCCTACCAGAAGAAATGATTTCTCTCCTCTAATGGTCAGCGAGTACCCTCACTAATCCACTATTTAGAGGAAATTCTTAGTGATGAGCATTAAGTCCATCTATGACGTTATTCTTAGGAGAACTTCCATGAATAGTCTGTAGGTGGTCCCATCTATTTACCACCAGATGGTGAAGATACTAACCCTAGAAGGAGTTAGATTTGTTAGGAGCAACTAGTGAGAGGCCAAATCCTACTATTTACTCTCGATAATGGGAAAAAGAGTGCTGGAGACCTTAACAATTGAGAAGATTCGTCTTTAGATGGAGAAAGTATTGCAATGGGAGCAGACGACTCCTATAGAAGAGCTCCAAGAAGTGTCAATCAACCTAGATGGATCAAGGAAGGTGAAAATCGGGTAGAGCCTTGTTGAACCTCAACGAGTAGCTGTGATCGTAGTTCTATATGATAATGCAGATGTGTTTGCATGGGGACACGAAGACATGTTGGGAATTCCCCCTAAAATAGCGAGCCATGAGCTCTCGGTCGACCAACATAGCAATCTTGTTTGATAAAAGAAGAGACATATCGTCCTTGAGAGACAGAAGTCGGCCACAGCTAAAGTTGACCGACTGCTCAAAGCCGGCTGTAGGATGTAATACAATACTCACTAAAACACTATAGGAGGGTGAATAGTGTTCCTTTTAAAAATTATGCAAAGTAGATTATAAATTGCAATAAAGATAGAAAAATCACAAAAAATCATTATCGCAAACACATTATACTGGTTCCACCTCCCTGGTGTACATCCAGTCCTCAAGCAAATCCCGCTTGAGAGCTTCACTATGATTTTGAAAAACTTATAAAATAAAATAACAAACCTGATTAATTTGTAAGACCATGCAAATTGCACACAATCTCTTCACCAAGAGATTACAACTCTCACACCCGAGAGAACTTTTCTTGAATCAACAACACAATTCCTATGAGCCTTGAATGTGTAGTGATGTGTAGCAATGGCTTAGGAATGTTTTTAATCTTTGAAAGTTTCCTAAATAAGTTGTATATTGGATGAAGATCAAAGGCTAACTCAGAGAATACTTTTCTCAACACTTAGTGAAAATCTGAATGTTTTGAACTCTTGAGAATGCACAAATATTGAATCTTATGGATAGGAATCAGTTGACCAAATTTCTGAACATGTAACATATAACTGTAGGGTTAAAAAATTGACTGGGATTGATTCTCTTATTTTAAGAAAACTAGATTCGATCACTTGGTACGAAACCCTTACAATCACTCACTCTCTCTTTCGATTACAGATGAAGAGAAGATTAATTTAGCTCCTCCTTATTTAACGTGGGTTCTTGGTGACGAAAGGATGCTTCCCTCGATGCTTGAGTCGCGATTGCCTCCCGTTGATGATCAGGACAAGATTGCTGAAGCTTCTCACGTTTGTTAGCCGGCTGGAATCAAAATTCAAACTTCGGATTTACATGCAGAAGCTCTGATATCTAATGGTTCTCAAGGTCTAAATTACCAAGAGTTTAAACCCCCCCAATCTTCATAGCTACTTGTGGCTATTTATAGATCTTTAGCACGTAATTGACGTACTATAATCGTGGGGTCGTGAGCATAACTGACTCCTGAGATTTAGCCCATGTTGATTAATGGAGCATAACGTACTCCTTAGATTTAGCCCACGTGGGCTGACTTGGTCCTCGTGGCCGTTACAACCAAACTTCATGTGGATGATGAGCCTCGTTGTGTGGCGAGGTTCGTTAGACAAGCTTCGTCTTTGCTGACGAATCATGTTTCTAACGACAAGCTTTGTTGTTTGAGATGAGGTTCATCATTGTAATGACCCACGTCATGCTTGTTATGATCTTCGACGCTCCAAGGCCAAATGATTAGCCGATGATCTATGAAGATCCATGAGAGTGGAGGAGAGATAGGCTTTTTGACTAGTCTCTCAATCCCCCCTCCTCCTTTCATGTTAATGATGCCTATTTATAGGTTTAGGATCATTATGGAGTAAGTTAATGGGCTTTAACTCCCCTTATAATGAGGGAGTTATGGTTATTAACTCCCATTTAAATGGGTGAGTTAATTGTCATTAACTCTCATTAAATGGGTGAGTTATGGGTTATTAACCCTCCTTAAATTTAGCCTCTGGAAATGGTGACAAACGAGGTTCGTCAATGACAGCAACGGCGAACTTCGTCTTTAATGACGAACTTTGTTTCTCGGCGAACTTCATCTTCAATGACGAACTTTGTCTTCTGAGGGGGTGAGGTGTTGCTTGACGAGGTTCGTCTGTAGATGAACTTCGCCTCCTAAAAGGGCTTCATTTGCTAGAGGAGTTTTGTCCCCAGCGATGAACTTTGATGTCGAGCCTCGCTGCATGGTGAACATCGTCTTTTGATGTTGAGCCTTGTTGCGTGGCGAACCTCATCTTCTGATGTCGAGCTTCACTGCGTGGCGAACCTCGTCTTCTGATGTCAAGCTTTGCTGCATGGTGAACCTCGTCTTCTGATGTCGAGCTTCACTGCGTGGAGAACCTCGTCTTCTGATGTCGAGCTTCGCTGGATGTCGAACCTCGTCTTCTGATATCGAGCTTCGTTGCGTGGCGAACCTCGTCTTCTAATGTCGAGCTTCACTATATGGAGAACCTCATCTTTTGATGTCGAGCTTCGCTGCGTGGCGAACCTCGTCTTTTGATGTTGAGCCTCGCTGCGTGGCGAACCTCGTAGGCAAAGCTGTTAGATGAGCTTCAATCAGTTCAGGTGAGCTAAGTTGTCAGGCAAACTTAGCATTGCAGGCGAACTTCAATGTTCAGGCGAAGTCCAGTCTTGCTGGTGGGCTTTAGAATATGCTGCGAAGAACGGGTCATAACTTTCAAACCGTAAGTTGGAATTAGACAAATTATATATGAAAATCGACTATCTCGACGAGATGGAGCCAACTAACCAACCCTAAAGGGTTTTGTTTGCTTTTGTCCATTTTTCCAAATTCCTTACGGTTTGAGAGATATTAGCGTTTTTGTCCGTTTTGAGCTTCTTTGCTAGGAATTAAAATAATTTTTTTTACCTACAAAATCCCCTCCAAAGTTTTTAGACCCAAATCAAGTTGCATGGGGCTGAAATACTTTGGATCTCAAGGCCTGAAAAATGAGCACTATTCATATAAAATGAGGAGCCTTCCAGCGAACTTATCCATTCTGGTAAAGTTGAACTCTTCAGACGCAACTAATGATCGTCATCTAGGATTTTTAGCAAACCCTCAGATATCAATGAACTTGACATGTCTTTACCAACTGCCGTTTGAGTTGGACTAGCCATGCTTTTGCCCTTAGCATGGTAAGTTGTCGAGGAGTTTCTCTTAGGCTTAATGCTAAGATTTCTCCTCTATCCTTAGTCATTTAAGACGTTGTATTAAGTCTTCGAGCATGATTACAACAGTTAAGTTGTAATCAAGTTTGGTTATACCATTCAGTGTAACAGCTCAACCTAAAAAGTTGAAAGCGAGGCTCGTCGCATGGTAGGCCTGCTGGGGTGTTGTGATATCGTTGATAAATAGTAACTCATCTAATTGCAGGTGACTATTTAGGAACAAGGGGTAGGTAGGGGCTCATCGCTTGGTAGGTCACTATCAATAAACAACGTCATTTACAGGAATGACGGTATGGAGGTAATCAAGTCGTTCACTAACGTGAACGTATGACGACTATGATCGAGAGAGATAGAACGTCACATGGTAGATCACTATCTTGATCGAGAGACAAGTAGGTGCTCATCGCATGGTAGACCACTACTTGGTGAGGGAAATCAAGTCGTTCAGTGACATGGGAGTATAATGACTGTGATTGGAATAGTGACACATCACGTGGTAGGTCACTATTTTTGATCATTCTAAGAAGATAGAACGTTCGGAAAAGACCAGATAGTGAATCGTCATATGGTAGATCACTATCTTGATCGAGAGACAAGTAGGTACTCATCGCATGGTAGAACACTACTTGGTGAGGGAAATCAAGTCGTTTGGTGACATGGGAGTATAACAACTATGATTAGAATAGTAACACATCATATGGTAGGTCACTATTTTCGATTATTCTAAGGAGATAGAACATTCAGAAAAGACCAAATAGTGAATCATCGCATGGTAGATCACTATCTTGATCGAGTGACAAGTAGGTGTTCATCGTATGGTAGAACACTACTTGATGAAGTATTTTCAACGGGAGTTAAGAATTAACTATCAGAGGTAAATATTAATGTGATAGTTTTGTGGACCCACCATCCTATTGGAGAGGATTAGTGGGGGAATTTGGAGGAAGTGAATATCAGAGGTAATCATTAACGTGATAGTTTTGTGGTTCCGCCATCCTATTGGAGAGGATTGACGAGGAAATTTGGAGGAAGTGACTATTAGAGGTAATAATTAACATGATAGTTTTGTGGTTCTGCCATCCTAATGGAGAGGATTGATGAGAAAATTTGGAGGAAGTGGCTATCAGAGGTAATCATTAATATGATAGTTTTGTGGTCCCATCATCCAATTGAAGAGGATTGACGAGAAAATTTGGAGGAAGTGACTATCAGAGATAATCATTAACATGATAGTTTTGTGGTCCCTTCATCCTATTGAAGAGGATTGGTGAGGGAATTTGAAGGAAGTGACCATCAGAGGTAATTATTAACATGATAGTATTTTGGTAAGGGGCTAGATACTCACGTCTAACTTCGGACTCACCTTAGAGTTGATTTATGACGAGCTTCGGGTCGTCATGGGTTCATGAGAGAGAAAGCTTAAGGTAGTATATAGTTTTGTAGAGAAACCATGACTACCCCCACTCCAGCGATAGCTCTAAATCAGGATTGAAGGGTAAAGACTCCTGCATCCAATAAGAATTGGATCTTATCCTTCAAGGTGTAGCATTTAGAGGTGGGATGATGAACCATCCTGTGGTACGCACAATAGTTGGGTTCATCAATTCTCGACATCTCCTCAGGTCATATCTATTCTGGGAGCTTGATCTTTTTCATCTTGATCAAGGATTTGAGTATCGGGATGACTTGATCATCTTGGAAGTTGTACTTCTGCTGAAAGTGGCTATCTGAAGATTTGCCCTCATGCTTTGATGAAGATTCAGGGGTAAGGTTGTCTTGGTCATCACCTCCTTAAAAATCACATGGCTCTTCAGTATCTAGCCTTTTGAGCATGCTTTCGACCTGTTCTCCTTAGCGAACAAGCTCTTTCCAAGTTCGGGTCTTCACCGCTCCAATCTTGGATAAAATATGGATCGAGATATTATTGCGACACATCTCGATCAACGTACTTTCAGAGACTTGATCACGACAATTCAGCGATCAATTTGTAAATCTCTTGACAAAGTTATTGACAGACTCTGCCTTCTTCTGCTTTTCAATTAGCAGGGTGGCCATAGATACTTCTGTGTCATCGTCAAAGAATATGGCTATAAAAAACCTTTCCATGTCAGCCCGAGATTTGATGGAGTATGATTCCAGCTTGCGAAACCATTCAAAAGTGACTCCTTTAAGGGTACTAATGAAAAGTCGAGTCATAATGGGATCATTACTCACTATGTGTCCAATCTGCGCCTGGAAATAGTAGATGCGCTGGGTCGGAGAACCATTACCATCAAACTGCAGGAGGCTCAGTGGCTTGAACTTTGGAGGATAAGGGATGGAGTCCCTTCCGGTAGGGTATGGCCTGATGACCCCCAATTCTCTGAAGTTTCTCTGAAGCTTCAAAGCCTCAAGCTGCTTCTGGAAATCGTCCAACTTCTGATCTCGGTCATTCTTACGTGGGTTGGACTCAGCTTTGGATGATTCAGAGTAAATATCAAAAATATTTTCTTCCTCATCTTCTTCATTATTGCCATCTTGATTTCGACGGCTAGATTCCCGAGAAGTGGGTGAAGGTCGCCGGTCTCTGAAGCTTCAAAGCCTCAAGCTGCTTCTGGAAATCGTCCAACTTCTGATCTCGGTCATTCTTACGTGGGTTGGACTCAGCTTTGGATGATTCAGAGTAAATATCAAAAATATTTTCTTCCTCATCTTCTTCATTATTGCCATCTTGATTTCGACGGCTAGATTCCCGAGAAGTGGGTGAAGGTCGCCGGTGCCTTGATCCTGAGGATTTGGCGGTAGCTTTCTTCTTCTTCATCTCCTTGAGGAGTTTGTCCACCATATCCTCCAAGCGTCCGATGGTCTCTTGTTGTTGGAGGAGAGCAGCTTGTTGTTCTTCAAGTCTTCTTGCAATTTCTTCTTCATTCCGGCTAAGTGAGCGCTCACTTGCTCACTTTGATCAGTGTTGGAAGCTTGGGATGTTGCAATGATAGAGTTTTTAGGCTCTTCATTGACATCATAGGATATACCCACTAATTTTCGATAATCCAACAGAATCCTTGCTCCGGTACGGGTGCGGGTGTGTTGGTAAACACCATGTCTTTCAATGAGTGCTTCTCGTAATCCTGGGGAAAACTGAAGATCGGAGGACTCAGAAGAATCAGCTTGGGTTTTACCCTTGCCTTTACCAACCATATTGATCGTCACTTCGACGTAGTGATTTTTGGACGCTTGCTTTTTAGGATGAAAGCATCATTTTCTAGACGAAGAAATTGTCGAAGGCTTAGTCAATCGTTCGAAGACTGTAGATTTATGTGCCGACTCCCCACACGGGCATTGGGAAAGTACTGCAAAAATAAGCTTCTCACAACAACAATGGGATTGCATCTGACTCATGCTCC
Organism: Asparagus officinalis; assembly: GCF_001876935.1. Classification (NCBI taxonomy): domain Eukaryota; kingdom Viridiplantae; phylum Streptophyta; class Magnoliopsida; order Asparagales; family Asparagaceae; genus Asparagus; species Asparagus officinalis. The sequence goes on along the minus strand of NC_033795.1, from coordinate 72,125,321 downwards.
GATTGAGCGTGAGATAATCCCGAAGGTTGCCAACAGGACAACCCCCAGCTGACTCTGTCATTTTAGCTTTACCCGAGCGAGACCCTCTGAAAGATAGAGGATGACAAACTTAGGTAGGCCGACAAACTCCCTCATTCATGTGATAAGGTTTGTTCATAGGACGAGCTTGGCGCATTCGCCTTCTCGATTGGTTCTTAACTTGTGGTTCATTTTCTTGACAAACCTCGGTATGAACCGTTTGTTGAATTTGCTGAACCTCTTTTTGAGATGAGGTTTGTGTTCTAAGTCTACTCAGGTATGAGGATGAGGTTCATCATTTTGACGTCCCTCAATCACTTGACTCTTGTCAGACCTGTTGACCTTGGGCTGGTCAGCTCTCGGTCGATAGTGAAAACTATCTAGCGAGATCAAAGCTCAAGCCCTGTGGCGAGCTTGGTTCTCGCGCTGACGTTGTTGAACGCGTCTTGATAGTAGACCAATAGGAACTTTTTCCTCAGCCGAAGTTGGGTGAAGTTCGTTATCAAAAGCCATAGTTTTGCTAGTAGAAGCCGAAGTTCGGCTAGGTTGCTTGACAACCCATTTCTTAGCCTGACAGCTAGTTATCAAAAATAACCCATTTTTAACTGTAGGAAGGTTTGACCAATCGGGAGGTTTGAGACGATCCTAACTGTAGGAAGGTTTGATCGCTCGATTTGTGGACCTCTCGTTCATTGGGGAATCGAGAGGGGGTTTTGGTTGTGGTCCTAACTATAGGAAGGTTTGACCAGGTGACAGATCAAGATTTATTATATCCGGACTCTAAATATGAAAGTGTTGAGTGCACGAACATAGCGTAAGTTTGATTGGATTGAACTTGATCGAATTTGGTGGTCCCACCGTCAATTGGTCTGATCGGTGAGAGATTTAGTGTTCATCACTTTGTTCATATTGATCGGGTTATCCCTAAAAATATTAACATTATTTTGGGAACTTCCCGTTACACGAATTATCCACCCCCAGCTTCCTCTGCGGAACTGGTTCAGACATTATTCTCAGTTACCTGAACGGGTTATCCTTAAGAACATAAAAATTCTCCAGGAACTTCCCGTGAAAGAAATGAAACAGTTTAGACTCATATACATGTTGGAGTATTAGGGAGCAGTTTAACCTCTTATACTGGTCGAAGGATTGAGAAACAGATCTGGTAATAAGAACTATTCGTCATTGACCCTGATGGAGAGTTGATTTTTCCGTCGGTTTGTTCTAATTTTCATATACCAAAAATATACCACTGTTTGTCTTTGAAACCAAGGGGGGGCTTTGGCCTTGATCAATGAATTCATCTTGATTTGAAATTATTCGAAATTATATCGGGCAGATCAGGCCGAGCCCCCCCCTTGGTGTTGGGTTCCGTCGTGTTTTCGTCTTTCGGTTCTGTCCGTGATTTGGTTGATTCAGACTCTGATTCGTTGATCTGATTTGGCAGTAAGTCGGATTCCTGATTTGGCAGTAAATCCACTTCTGAGTTCGAGTCTGAAACCGATCTTGATTTGGTCGTGATTCATCCGAGTCCGCTCTTGTTTGAATGACTCATTGATTCCCCGAACTGTTGGCTTGATTCCACGCTCGAATGGATGTATCTCGTTGCTTGCGTGCGGTTCGTCGCCTCTTGGTTCGTCGGTTTGTGCCGAGCTATGCTAAGGGACCTATAAGCAATTTTATATGCCTACAGATACCCCCTCCAAAGTATTTCAGCCTCGTTCTTTTATAGAAGAGTCTGGAATACTTTGGATATGATTGTCCCAACCTTCAGTCGGTATAACGGGACTTTGGAATGGCTTCTGTTCTTGATTCCTTCAATCTTCCAGGCTATTCGGTGCTTTGTCAAATGTCTGTAAGAGTTCCGGTGCTGCATATATTGTCTGACCGTTGTCGGAATTTTGAACTTGAAGTCGACTCCTGATTTTCTAATCTTTAGTTGACAATCGATTGTTGGCGCTGAGTTTTTATTCGCGACGCATTGTCCGGCGTAGTGTTGTTGAGTTATCCTTAAGAATATTTATAAAAAATATTCTCCAGGAACTTCTCAACCAAAAATAGGGAATAGTTTATACTCATATACCTTATTGGAGTATTAAGAAGCAGTTTATACTCGTATACTTTTCGGAGTAATAAGAAGCAGTTTATACTCGTATACTTTTCAGAGTAATAAGAAGCAGTTTATACTCGTATACTTTTCGGAGTATCAAGAAGCAGTTTATACTCGTATACTTTTCGAAGTATTGATTCTTTCGTTGCAACGCATTGATCGGCGTTGACCTAGGGTTACGCGTTGACCGGCATTGACCCTAGGGTTTCGAACGTTGAATATTAACTTTTTGGTCGCAACGCGTTGACTGGCGTTGACCTAGGGTTACGCGTTGACCGGCGTTGACCCTAGGGTTTCGAATATCGTTGGATGCTCAAGTCACGAGACCAACTAATGAAGCTGATGTGTCAGTGACCCTCGTATTTATAGGATTTTTGGCAAACCCTCAGCCATCAACGAGTTTGATGAGCCTTTACCGACTACCGTTTGAGTCGGGCTAGCATGCAGATTGTCTAAACCCGTTCCGCATGTAACGTTATGTTAAGAGAATGAATTCTCTGAGACTTTGTGCTATGATGTCAAATACATAGACTTCGCCATTGTTACGGGAATAGACTACCCGGCGACACGTGTTAGGTGTTGACTTTAGGATTTTTGGCTAACCCCCAGCCTTTAACGGGTTTGATTAGCCTTTACCGACTACCGTTTGAGTCGGGCTAGCATGCGGATTATCTAAATCCGTTCCGCATGTGACGTTGTCTACAACTTCGAATATGTAGACTTCGCCATTGTTATGGGAATAGGCTACCCAGCAACGTGTTTTAGACGCTGACTTATCCCTACTTAGGCTTCGGGATAAAATTCCCCAGAATCGAACTCTGGTGTCTTTTTCTTCGGAGAAAGACTAAACCGGGGACGCGTGTTAGGCGTTGGCCTATCCTTTCTTAGGATTCGGGATGAAATTCCCCATGTGTGTAAGGCATGGATTTTGGTGTTATTAATAACAACCTGCCACAATGTTGAATATGTGAACGGGTGTTCTTTTTAACGGTTAAGAACTAACCGGCAGCGCAGGTTAAGCGCAGACTTATCCTTGCTTAGGTTTCAGGATAAAATACCCCAGAATCGGACTCTGGTGTCTTTCTCTACGGAAAAAGACTAAACCGGCGACGCGTGTTAGGCGTCGGCATATCCTTTCTTAGGATTCAGGATGAAATTCCCCATGCGTGTAAGGCATGGATTTCGGTGTTATTAATAACAACCTGCCACAATGTTGAATATGTGAACGGGTGTTCTTTTTAAACGGTTAAGAACTGACCGGCAGCGCGTGTCAGGCGCAGACTTATCCTTGCTTAGGTTTCAGGATAGAATACCCCAGAATCAAACTCTGGTGTCTTTTTGTTCGGAGAAAGACTAAACCGGCAGCGCGTGTTAGGCGCAGACTTATCCCTGCTTAGGATTCGGGATAAACTTCCTAGGATGAATCCTAAATTGATAAATTTCGGAAAAGATCGATGCGGGAAAGGCAGAATTTTATATTCTATTTCCCGGTCTTCTTTTAGGGTGAAGGCGAACCCGAAAACAAGGAAGGAAGAATTTTATATTCTATTCCCTGATCCTGGAAAGGAAGAATTTTATATTCTATTTCCAGCGAGGAAGAAACTAGAAGTGGGGTGTCCACTCCGAGAATCTGGAAAATTTAGATAAACTTGCCTTTTATAGGATGAGTTATCTAAACTGAAAATGGGTTCTTCGTTTATCGAAGTGGAATTTCAACTTTGGCTATAACCATGGGAAGGCTTGACCAAAGAGAAAGAGAAGGGAGTTCTTTCGTTTATCGAAAGGGGACTCCGAAATGAAAATGGACCTCTTGTCTATGGAAAGAGTCAAGAGGGCCAGATGGATACTTTTGGTGGACTCACTGTCAATTGAAACTGATCAGTGAGGGATTTTGGTGGTGACAATGATTTTGGGTTATCCTCTAGAATATTAAGTGTAATATTCTTCAAGGAACTTCCCGGTAAACGAGTTATCCTGAATGTACTAGGGATAGTTCACCTTGCTGGTTCGTCAGTGCCTGAATTTGTTGGTCATGCATTTCTCTCATACTCTGCATGGCCATCTGCATTTCGAACTTGAAGCTCTCCTGTTGTTTAGCCATGGCTTCTTCGAGCATCTTGGCCACTTGTTCCGCGCTTATCATAAATGACTCGCGGGGTTGTCCCTCGCTGGATACTGCATTATCTGATGCGACAGCAGAGCAGGAATCTGATACTTCATCTTCCGACGGTAATCTTGTCCGAACCCTACCATATGTTCCTCATATGATGGCTCTGGACTGCAGACGGGTCATCTGCCAGGGTACTTTCGGAATCGACTCGGGATTATCCTGTGTCGACGTCCTTTTGCTGGTCATATTGGCGGGGGAAATCGACTCGATTATCCTGTGTCGACGTCCTTTTGCTGGTCATATTGGCGGTGACCCTCGGAAATTCTCCATCTTCAACCACCCTTCTTCTTTGCCAGAAACGCCTATGCCTTGGTTTTGGAGCTTTGAACAAGGGCATTGAGTTTCTAGCCTTCGAGGACTTCTCTTTCTGGCTTTGCTCGTACCCTCAGCACGATAGTACAGCTCGTCCGTTTGAAAGTCGGAGCAACCTATCGTGTGTTGGCACGATTTCTCAGGTATAACGCAATCATCATCAGACGATAACGTTTCCTTCTGAGAGCGAACTACCTTCTTCGAGCTTTCAACGAGCTTTCAAGAGTCACGCGTCTCGACACACGCCTTTGTGGGCGTGAATTCTCAACAGGCTCCTGAACTTCAATACGCAGCGTAGTGCGCTTAGTTGCCCTGATTTCCTCGTCATATTGAGGGTTGTGGCACCCCCCAGCGTGTTGAATCGTTCGGGGCTTCTTCATTGGGCCCAAATGTTCCTGAACTGGAGCTTTGCCTCGCTCCTTGGGAAGTGGACCGAGGCGCTCCAAAACCGACTTCCTTTTCTGAGATGGTCCCGCGGGATCTCCCGGAGCAGTTGTGAAAATCATCGGCGGTTTGGATTGATTCACCAGAAGTTGCACTTTTGAAAGCTGCAGTTGTTGCTCCTTAGTCTGAATCACTGCTTCAGATTTCGGCCTCCAAACTTTGCGAATTGATGGCGGTTTCTTGGCCACTTCCTTCTGCAGCTTTCTACGGGCTTCTTCAGCTTGAGCCCGTGCCTGCGCTGATAGTGCGCGGCGTTTGCGGATACGTTCTTCCAGTGTCGAACGATTCCGTTCGTCAATGCTTGGATTTGTTGGTCATGCATTTCTCTCATACTCTGCATGGCCATCTGCATTTCGAACTTGAAGCTCTCCTGTTGTTTAGCCATGGCTTCTTCGAGCATCTTGGCCACTTGTTCCGCGCTTATCATAAATGACTCGCGGGGTTGTCCCTCGCTGGATACTGTATTGTCTGATGCGACAGCAGAGCAAGCGTCAGATTCTTTATCTTCTGAAGGTAATCTTGTCAGAACCCTACCATAAGTTCCTCGTTAATCTTGTCCGAATCCTACCATAAGTTGCTCGTATGATGGCTCCGGACTGCAGACGGGTTACACACCGGGGTACTTCCGGAATTGACTCGGGATTCTCCTGTGTCGACGTCCCTTTGCTGGTCATATTCGTGGTGACCCTCGGAAATTCTCCTTCCTCGACTACCCTTCTTCTTTGTCGGAAACGCCTAGGCCTTGGTTTTGGCGTTTCGGTGATGCAGTTGCACTCAGACAGTACCGCCCGAATGAGCTTTGAACAAGGGCACTGAGTTTCTAGCCTTCGAGGACTTCTCTTTCTGGCTTTGCTCGTACCCTCAGCACGATAGTACAGCTCGTCCGTTTGAAAGTCGGAGCAACCTATCGTGTGTTGGCACGATTTCTCAGGTATAACGCAATCATCATCAGACGATAACGTTTCCTTCCGAGAGCGAACTACCTTCTTCGAGCTTTCAAGAGTCACGCGTCTCGACACACGCCTTTGTGGGCGTGAATTCTCAACAGGCTCCTGAACTTCAATACGTAGCGTAGTGCACTTAGTTGCCCTGATTTCCTCGTCATATTGAGGGTTGTGGCAACCCCCAGCGTGTTGAATCGTTCGGGGCTTCTTCATTGGGCCCAAATGTTCCTGAACTGGAGCTTTGCCTCGCTCCTTGGGAAGTGGACCGAGGCGCTCCAAAACCGACTTCCTTTTCTGAGATGGTCCCGCGGGATCTCCCGGAGCAGTTGTGGAAATCATCGGCGGTTTGGATTGATTCACCAGAAGTTGCACTTTTGAAAGCTGCAGTTGTTGCTCCTTAGTCTGAATCACTGCTTCAGATTTCGGCCTCCAAACTTTGCGAATTGATGGCGGTTTCTTGGCCACTTCCTTCTGCAGCTTTCTACGGGCTTCTTCAGCTTGAGCTCGTGCCTGCGCTGATAGTGCATGGCGCTTGCGAATGCGCTCCTCCAGCGTCGAACAGTTCCGTTTGACATGGACCCATTCCATTGTTGGCGGCTTGGAGGAACCACCATTCATCGATTGTTGAGGCTTTTTGCCTCTCTTGTTCTTCAGATCCGCGTTGTAGCGGATCCCGTCAACGGACTCCATGGCCTTTGCGAACTGTTTCGCAAGGCGTTGACGTTGCCTTTGGCGGGCTCTCTTCGAGAGAGTCACCACACCCTCTGTGGCAGAAGAGTTGGCCAGAGCAGATCTGACCTGGTTGGAAACTGGAGGAATCTCACCCGATGCGACTTTGGCATCAAACGGGGCGAGATCTTCGTTGGTGGCTTCGACTTCTTCATACCAACGA
>NC_033795.1:72111451-72117893 GCF_001876935.1 Asparagus officinalis | reverse complement strand
TGAATCTTTTTTAGATCTGAGTCTTCAATCCAGCAGGGCTTCGCCTCCAAAAAATCCAACCTTTTGAAATGAAACAAGGGGGGCCTATTTATAGGCTCCCTTTACTGTGCCCGGGCACATATCTGGCCGGCCACCTCAGGCCTTAATTTCGAATGATTTCAAATCAAAGATTCAGACAATGATATCAATTGATATAATTCATCTTGGGGTTTCATGACAATGAATTATATGAATATCAGGCCCCCCCTTGGTGATATTGATATAATTCATCTTGGCGAACAACCTATGGTAGGGTTCGAACAAGACTCCCTTCAGAAGATGAAGAATCTGATGCTGGCTCTGCGGTTGCATCAGACAATACAGTATCCAGCGAGGGACAACCCCGCGAGGCATTTATGATAAGTGCGGAACAATTGGCCAAGATGCTCGAAGAAGCCATGGCTAAACAGCAAGAGAGCTTCAGGTTCGAAATGCAGATGGCCATGCAAAACATGAGAGAAATGCATGACCAACAAATCCAAGCATTGACGAACCAGCAAGGCGAGCCAAGTCGTCGTAACCTCCGCTCAAGAGACGAAGAAAACAGGCATTCCCTGTCCATACCCACGAGAATGGGAATCGATCCCCTATCCGGCGAAGTTCAGTTTAATCAACTTCACGCCGTTCGATGGGAAGGGTTCCCCCACTCAGCATTTGATTTATTTCAAATCGCACTTGGGTATTATCTCCGGCAATGAGCCTCTGATGGTGCGGTCATTCGTTGGCACTCTTCGCGGAGCCGCCTTCGATTGGTACCGCCGCCTCAAGCCAGGAAACGTGAACAGCTGGGATGACATGGAGACCAAGTTCCTGGCCAACTTCTTCGACGACGACACCGAGATATCTATCGGATCATTGCTCGATGAGAAGCAGAAGGACGGGGAGTTAGTCGACACCTTCGTCAAAAGGTTCCGGAACAAGGCGATGAATTGCCGGGACCCGATCACAGAGGAATTCATCCTCCAAACTTGCCACAACAACCTTGCGTTGGACGTGTTGGAAGCAATGGGAACAGCACCGTCTGACACTTGGAAGGATCTGAAGGTGCGCGGTGAACAAGCCGAACGTTTCCTCCGAAGGAAGAAGGCCGAGAGGAACCTACCGACGGCTAATCCTCTGGACTCAAACTTCGCCTCTCGTGGTAAGGGCAAAACACCTGCAGCTACTGGTGGTGCTAATCAAGCGTCACAACAGCAATCCCGAAGGCAGCAAAAGACTTCGGGTCCGAGACTCCAAAGAGAGTATTCCTTCAAGGACGAAGACGTTCCAGCCATCTTCGAATCCCTCCTTGAAGGTAACAAGATCAAGCTACCACCTATCACAAATCAGGAGGAAGCTGACAACACTACGGACCCAAAGTACTGTGCATACCACAGGAGGGTCGTTCATCCCACCAAGGATTGCTTTGCTCTCAAGAATAGCATTCAGACCTTGGTTGAAGCTGGCGTCATAACGCTGAGGTAAGCCAATTGAGAATGGCAGACTCCGATAAGTATAAGAGTATAAACTGCTTCTCAAAACTCCAAAGAGTATACGAGTATAAACTGTTTCTCAATCCTCCGACCGGTATAAGAGGTTAAACTACTCCCTGATACTCCAATAGGTATATGAGTCTAAACTGTTTCCCCACTTTTGACGGGAAGTTCCTGGAGAATATTAAGCTAATATTCTTAAGGATAACCCGGTTAGTTAACTGATAATAATGTCCGAACCAGTTCCGCAGAGGAAACTGGGGGTGGACGATTTATGTAATGGGAAGTTCCCAAAACCACAGCAATGTAATGAATAAGAACTCCCATTCTCACCATGTCTATGCACTCAACACTCTCTCTGTTAGAGTCTGGACGTAAAGTACCCACTTGGTCAAACCTTCTTACAGTTAGGACCACAGTCAAAATCCCCTCTCGATTCCCCCAATGAACGAGAGGTCCACAAATTGAGCGATCAAACCTTCCTACAGTTAGGATTGTCTCAAAACACCCACTTGGTCAAACCTTCTTACAGTTAGGACCACAGTCAAAATCCCCTCTCGATTCCCCCAATGAACGAGAGGTCCACAGATCGAGCGATCAAACCTTCCTACAGTTAGGATCGTCTCAAACCTCCCAATTGGTCAAACCTTCTTACAGTTAGGACCACAGTCAAAATCCCCCTCTCGATTCCCCAATGAACGAGAGGTCCACAAATCGAGCGATCAAACCTTCCTACAGTTAGGATCGTCTCAAACCTCCCAATTGGTCAAACCTTCTTACAGTTAGGACCACAGTCAAAATCCCCTCTCGATTCCTCAAATGAACGAGATGTCCACTTTCAATTCGAGTGATCAAACCTTCCTACAGTTAGGGTCACCTCAAACTCCCATTTGGCCAAACCTTCCTACAGTTAGGGTCAAAACCATAATTCACTCTCGATAAACGAGAAATTCATCTTTAGTTCGGTAATCAAACCTTCCGACAGTTAGGGTTATCCGAATCTTTTCAATTCTCGGAGTGGAGATCCCACTCTCAGTCTCACCTTTCCGGATTCTGGGGGTGGAGATCCCACCTCGAGTCTCCTTTCCAGCTGAAGATAGAATATAAAATTCTTCTTCTTCAGTGTCGAAATCTGAAGCATAAACTATTCTATTGCACTCAACAATGATGTAATTCATTTATTATATCCGGATAAGTGCTCGGCCTTTGCTTGAATGACTCGTTGATTATCTCTGGTAATCAGGTCAATGACGGAACAATGATGTAATTCATGTATTATGACGAATTATAATCTTAAAATTATATCAAAAATCAATCTTCAAATTAAAATCTAGGGTCAATGCTCGGCCTTTGCTTTTTGATATAATTCATTGTGATATTCGAAATTATATCAATATCACCAAGGGGGGGCTCGGGCAAACCAAGGGTGGTCTTAATTTTGAATGATATCAATGAAGACAATGAATTCGCCTTGATTTGAATAATTTCAAAAATTGTCTTCATTGAATTCATTGAATTAAGATTGTTATTTTTACAAAGCCGAGCCACCCTGAGGTGGCCGGCCAGATATGTGCCCGGGCACAGTAAAGGGAGCCTATAAATAGGCCCCCCTTGTTTCATTTCAAAAGGTTGGAACTTTGAGAGCCGAAACTCTGCCGAATTGAAGATCGAGCTTGGAGTTTTGAAGACTTGAGGACTTGAAGATTCAGATCTGATTCTCGGCGAGCGTCCACGTCACAAAAGGCAGGTGTTCGAGAGGTAAAAATCAGATCTCAGATCTACACGAAACTACACTCCGGATCAAAGCTTGGCCTTTGATCCCGAGATTTGAACGATTATTTCCTTGGTGAACTAATCCTCCCCGGCTATTATTCCCTTCGTGGAATAATACCCGTCGAATCGTGTAGATCCGACCGGATCTAGATCGCGCGGTGATCCACGGATTAACCCTGGCGTCGGCAAAGAACCCACACAAAGCGAGCTACCGCAAAACAGGAGCTCTCGATTTGTTCAAAAGGAGAAAGTTGTAATTTTTATTTTTTTTCTTTGATTTCGTTGTAACCGGATCTAAAAAAGACCGGATCTTTGTAACTCTTTTTCCCGCGAACAATCTGGCGACCACAGTGGGAGCCACCGATCTCGCTGCCGAGATCGTTGCGTCGCAGCCGCGGATCTCGATCCCGGTCGAGGAGGAGGTCGAGTATGAGTTCGACCAACAAAAGTTCGAGGAGCATCTATCATCCTCGTCTGGATCTACCTCCCCTCACAAGTCCAAGAAGTCCAAGAAGTTCTCCTCCAAGAGAAAGGCTCGTTGGTACGAAGACGTCGAAAATACCAACGAAGCTTGGCGCATTCGCCTTCTCGATTGGTTCTTAACTTGTGGTTCATTTTCTTGACAAACCTCGGTATGAACCGCTTGTTGAATTTGCTGAACCTCTTTTTGAGATGAGGTTTGTGTTCTAAGTCTACTCAGGTATGAGGATGATTGTTGAATTTGCTGAACCTCTTTTTGAGATGAGGTTTGTGTTCTAAGTCTACTCAGGTATGAGGATGAGGTTCATCATTTTGACGTCCCTCAATCACTTGACTCTTGTCAGACCTGTTGACCTTGGGCTAGTCAGCTCTCGGTCGATAGTGAAAACTATCTAGCGAGATCAAAGCTCAAGCCCTGTGGCGAGCTTGGTTCTGGCGCTGACGTTGTTGAACGCGTCTTGATAGTAGACCAATAGGAACTTTTGCCTCAGCCGAAGTTGGGTGAAGTTCGTTATCAAAAGCCATAGTTTTGCTAGTAGAAGCCGAAGTTCGGCTAGGGGTTGCTTGAGCAAACCTGGTTGGCCCTAGAGGGGGGGGGGGTGATTAGGCGTCAAAAGGCTGCTAATATGGCAATTAATAAACACACAATAATATTCAACAGTAAATAGATCGCAAACAAGTGTAAATAAGAGAGGGTTAGGAATCGTTATCCTTGCTGCGCGATGTGGTTTAACGAGGATTGGCGGCCGCTCTGGCGCTAAGCGTGCCCGCTCCCCATCTCGAGGAGAATCCACTACACAGCCGGTTTGGAAGTCCCGGAACTTCGTGCTACAACAGGCCGATCCCGACGACGATCTGCTGGCTGCGACGTGACAGCAGTTTGATCTCAACAGATCACGGTCCTTCACAGTAAGTCTTAGCTCAAGATCTCACCAACGTACACAGCACAAGATAAGCAGATGTAGACACTCTCTCTTACAAAGCTCCTATGGCAAGAGAAGCAAATTTCTGAAGCTGGAGGTGAGGCGTCACACAAAACCACAGAGAAGAAACCAGGACTGATTTGAAAAATTTTCTCAGCAGAACAGAAAACACTTCTCTCTGGTTTTTTTCAAACGTTTTTGCTGGGCAAAGGAAGAAGAAGGCAGCAGTAGGGGGTTGTTATAGAATAGATTAAACAATTTTAAAAACAAACGGTCCAAGTCTTTCCTGTTTAGGAAGATTAATCCCCTTTAGCGACGAGTCTTAGGCTATCAGACTCGAGCCAAGCACAAAAGAGTGAAGGCACCACAATCGAAAATAAAATGTAAAAAATGAGACGTGTAAAAAAATCTCGGTGTTGACTGAAGGAGAAAGAAAAAAGCGGTGCGGCCGAAATAACGTTCGGTCGACCGCGATAAACACGTCGGTCGAGCCGATTCCGAAAATTTCGGGGTCGCGACCGTGCCCCGAGCTGCTTCAGAAATTAGAAAACCAGCAGAAACACTGGTCGGTCGACCGGATCGGTCGAGCGGCAGGATGAAGAATCGAGAATTGCGGTCGACGGCCCGGTCGGACCGACGACCATTTCTGGAGAACCAGTTGAAGAAAGATGATTTGTGCGGTCGACCGATCAGGTGGCGACCGTTTTCTGAGCATCTGCGTGGAAACATGCTTTTTTGGGAGACGCAAGTTAAATATTTGTAAAATATTTATTTTGACTTCTCTGAAAAAAATCTAAAACTTTGTAGAAATTGTTTTGATCTAAAAACAAACTGTTTGAAGAAGAATTTTGGCAGATAAGGTTCTCGTATTTGTGAAAATAAGGTTTTGTGAAAAGCGGCTTAAAAGTTTAAGAAGAAAACATGTGTGTTAAGTCCCAAAATAGGCTTCATGTAAACATAGTGACTCTTTGCCTACATTCTAGCACTAGAGATAAACATAAGGAAAGCTAATAATCCTGCATTTTAAAGCGGCAATACTTCGAGCTTTGATTAGCTTGAATCGGATGAAGCTTTTATTCGAGTTTGTGCGGTTCTGCGAATTAACCGTTGCTTCATCTGCCTTGGGCCTCCTCCTCCTTTGGATATTATTTTGTAAGCATATATTCCATCCATCCTCAGCATTGATGGCAACTAACGATCTGATAAATAGACTTAGCTACAATTTCACTCAATAAGCCATTAGTAGCCAATAATGGTGGTTCGTGGAAATCAATCAAAACTAAGGGCTAACAATCTCCGCCTTTGGTTGTGATGGACGAAACCAACCATTTAAGAGCAAAAAATAAATAACTTATAGATTTAAGATGCTCCGCCCTATCTATGAGTCCCGCTAAGGATGTGCAACAAAAGAGAGAGTTTTCCCCTTTGCAACAATCAAAAAAAAAATGGGGTAAAAGAAATATAATACGACAACTAAACAAGCACACAATGTAGAACATTCAACAGTATGTGCATAGGACCCAAACCTATTTGCTTATGGCGACAAAAAATCATCGCTCTCCAAAGAGGCTTAGTGAATATACTCCGCTAGTCTGAGATTTTGTGTCAACAAATACTAGGGATAATTTAGTTTACTGCTACATGATGGCGGCGGTGAGGAAATGATGGCGTAGCATAATATGTTTGGTTCTAGAATGCAAAGCCGAATTTTTTTTTGAAATATTTATGGCAAGCTTGTGTTTATCACAAAAGATT
>NC_033795.1:72106918-72110451 GCF_001876935.1 Asparagus officinalis | reverse complement strand
TTGCTTAGCTAATGAAATGGTCGAAGAGGGGCTATCTTCTAATGATGCATATGAATTAATGCGTGAAATTATGATGGATGCTATTAATAAGGTGCAACGTTTGAAACTCATCAATGATGAAGAAATTGGACAAGATGTTGATGAGGAGTGTTCTCAAGATATAGTTCATGAACCAAGTCAAGCAAGAACAAAAGGAAGGCCTAAAGTGAAGAGGTTAAAGCCATCGAGAGAGATCCGTAGATGCCGGCCTAGGAAATGCAAATTGTGTGGAAAGCGAGGACAAAATCATGATAGCAGAAATTGCCCTCTAAAGTTGTCAAGGTAGTATATCATTTGTTTTAGTAATACTAAAGTTATTATTTCTTTAAACTTTTTTTAAGTTGGTGCGATGATCTTTAATATGTTTTGCTATAATCAATTTTTTTTATAGTGATTCAATGGAACAAGATAACATTGATGAAGCCACGGATGATTTAGAAGATTCATTTGAGGAAGGTAATGGTTAATACATACGGAATAACTTGTACATTGCCATTTGTATTATATAATGTGATTTTTTAATGTGATGAAGCAATTTGTTTTTTAATTTTTTTAATTTTTGTAATACAGATGAAGTTCTCACTATTGCGTGAAGTTTAATCAAGGGTTGGCAAAGCAAATCACATCACTATTGGTGAGAAGGGGTTGATGAAGGCAGAGCACCAATGGGTTTAGTTTTGTATCTTTGGTTATCTATTTGTGTGGTACCCCAAGTGATTGAGACACTATTGCTTATTTTCATCTTTTGGTGGTTCTGTTGCGGACTTTGTGATGAAAGATTGAGACACTATTGCTTATTTTCTCTGTATTGATCAAGGTTGGATAGTGAATGATGTTCCATTTTATTGTTGCTTATTTTCATCTTTTGGTGGTTCTGTTGCTGACTTTGTGATGAAAGGTTGGATAGTTATGGTATAGTATACTATGGGAAAAATTGTCATATGTTACTATGTTTGTCAATGGTATAGTATACTTTTGTATATTATTGTTCTTAGGCCAGTAGGTTAACCGTGTAGGTGATCAAGCACTACTATTTATTCAGTATTATAAGTAGAACGTTTGTAAATCTTTTGACAAACATCTGCATATCTGCTTCTGTTTGTTGACTATGTTATGGATGGTGGTGTAAGTCACAAACATCTGCACATCTGCATATCAAGCACTACTATTTATTCAGTATTAACCGTGTAGGGCCATTTTCTTCTTTGCACTCTGCACTTGTTGTATTATTCCTCTCACATGCATGCACATTTAGTCACTCGCAATCTTATGTGCACCGTGTATCAACCGTGAACATTATGTTTGAACTATATCTGCTGGATAGTTAATTTGTTTGAACTATATCTGCTATCATGAACTATCTCATTTCAAAAGTTATAGTTATGCATGTTATAGTTATGCTGCTGGATAGTTAATAGCTGCTGGATAGTTAATTTGCACCGTGTATCAACCGTGAACATTCTTCTAATTATTATGTGGATCTGTATCCAGGAAATCTTATCTGATAGTTTGTGTCCTTTTGCTTTTGTAAATATCTGCAGCTAAAGAATTAAGATTTAGCATGTGCATCAAGTAAGCCAGAAAGAATAAAAGTAGAAAGTTTGGACCCTTCTGTTGACTGATAACTTTGTTAAACCTTGAGCAATTGAAATTGCTCTCATCACTTATATATGCTCCAATAATACATTCTTACACCCTACTTAGTAGAAATCCAATAAAAATACAAAATACAAATCCGAAAAAAATACCAAATAAAAAAGCAAATACAACAAGCTTCAACAAATCCATAATATCAAGGGAAAGCTTTCTCCTTTCCCACACTTCCCCACTTGACACGGTTCTTGAAACTTGTGGCGTCACGCTCGACTGATTCGTCTGAACAAGCTCTGCCTTTGAACCTTCAAACTCCTCTTCATCAGACACCCATTTGAAGAATCCACAATTACTCTCTCTCCAATTCGCGCATCCCAAAAACAATCGACCGGGGTTCCTCTTAGTTCCAGATCTGGAGAGTACAGCCATCCTTCCACAATGGCACAACAGTGCACGACGATTGCTTGAAGATGACTCCATGATCCACGGCTACAGATACAAAAGTTTAACCAAAAGTTTAACCAGACAATCATATTAAAGAGCAAATTAGAATATGTGCATCCATATGAAGTTATAGCCAGGTCTACATTTAAGTTTGATATCAGCAGGTATGTTAAGTGTACGCCGCCAGTGCCCTCCACGTCTCTGTCCTTCACAAATCTCTGATGATCATTCAGCATTAGAAGGTTTATTTGCAATTCTAAAGGCGTAATGAGTGGCATAACGTGTTGAGCAGAATTGCATAACGTGTTGGACAGAACCCTTACATATGTTAATAATGCATACATTTCATACTTGAAAAAGGAAAAAGAAAAAGGATTTACCCATTACTTCCATATAGATGCAATAATAACTACTGTTGAGCAGAATTGCAAGTCTAAGATCAAATTAATGGCAATTATCAGATTGAACTTAAACAGTACCTGTAATCAGGATCCCAATCAGCAGGATCAGGTACTGAAGAATTACTTTCAACTGAATCACGAGAAGCTGAACGCGGTGACAATGGATTGGTGTTAAATGTGCTGGATGTAGAAGAACCCTGATAACTTAAAAATGATCATCAGATCCAACCTCCACAAACAATTCCGTCTGCAAGCAAACACTGCAAACGA
Organism: Asparagus officinalis; assembly: GCF_001876935.1. NCBI lineage: Eukaryota > Viridiplantae > Streptophyta > Magnoliopsida > Asparagales > Asparagaceae > Asparagus > Asparagus officinalis. The sequence goes on along the minus strand of NC_033795.1, from coordinate 72,107,704 downwards.
AAAATAGTTAACCAAAAATAGAAGAAGGAGCTGAATTTATGTTACAGATCCAACCTCCACAAACAATTCCGTCTGGATACAATTTATGTTTGGTTCAAATAAATGGGATCATATGAATTCTGTCTTCAACAAAATGAAATCTGTCTATAAATCAAAATCAAAACTAAAAAGCCTAAATCAAGAAGAACACCAACGGTGACCCTGAGCTTATACGCATATTCTAACAAGAAGAACACCAACGGTGGCAAAAGCCCTAAATCAAGCAAGAAGATGAAAACGAACCTGATTCAAGGAAGAGGGTTTGGGTTCTGCGGAGCTCGACGGCGAGAGGGCGTCAGCGCTGCTCGACGGCGAGAGGGTGTGGGTTCTGCGGAGCTCGACGGAGAGAGGGCGTGGGTTCTGGGCTTGACGGCGAGAAGGGAGGAGAGGGCTCTGGGGGTCGGAGGAGGCTCTGGGGGTCGGAGGATTCGTCTGGGGAGAGAGAGGAGAGGGCGTGGGTTCTGGGCTCGACGGCGAGAAGGGAGGAGAGGGCTCTGGGGGTCGGAGGAGGCTTTGGGGGTCGGAGGATTCGTCTGGGGAGAGAGAGGGCTCTGGGGTCGGAATGAGCAGGGTCTGGGAATCTGAACAGAGGTCACGAGATGTTGATGGGGTCACTTTTTGAATGGGTTTCTTTCAGCCGTTCAACCACATCGAACGGCTCTGGGTGATTTCGCACAGTAAAAGGTGCGAAACGTTTTCGCATTGGAAAAGTTCTCTCTCTCTCTCTCTCTCTCTCTCTCTCTCTCT
>NC_033795.1:72085066-72106467 GCF_001876935.1 Asparagus officinalis | reverse complement strand
TATACAGAGGGAGAGAGAGAGAGAAATATGAGTATGCTTGGTAGTGATGTGTCACATCCCCATCCACTCACTACCCATGTGAATTTGTTCCCACATTTGAATGAGTGGAGGGGGATTTGACACCTCACTACGAAGCACAACTTTTTGTGCTTGGTACCAAGCATACCCATATTTCTCTGCCTTCACCTGCTGACAGGTAAAACACTTAGCCACATACTCCGAAATCTCCCTTCGCATACCACTGGTTCCTGGATGCACCGTGTACCGAGTGCGGTGTGCCTCATCAAATAACTCTCTCTTCAGCTCTGCACTGTCTGGCATAACCAATCTACCCTTCATCCGTAGACCTCCATCTGCTCCAATGGTCCAATCAGTCTTTGGCTCTTTGGAAATCTCCTCCTTTCGGATTTGAATCCAAGAGTCTCCCAACTAAGCTCTGACAACTCTGTCACTCCAAGATGGCTGTACTGACACAGCTCCCAAAAATGCACTGATTCCTCCAATCTCGGGTCTAAAATCAAACTGGCTAAGCGTGATAAGATCCCGATGCAATGAACACCTCAAAACTAAAATCCGATGTTGACGCTTCCTGCTTAAGGCATCTGCTACGACGTTCGCCTTCCCCGGATGTACTGAATCGTGAACTCGTAGTCCTTGATAAACTCAACCTACCTCCTCTGTCTCTGATTGAGTTCCTTCTGAGAAAAGAGGTACTTCAGACTCTGATGGTCTGTGAATAACTCAAACTGCACTCCATATAAGTAGTGCCTCCATGACTTCAGTGCAAATACTACTGCTGCTAACTCCAAGTCATGAGTGGGATAGTTCTGCTCATGCACCCTCAACTGCCTTGAGATATAAGCTACTACCCTCTGAGTCTGCATCAATACGCCTCCTAAGCCTGCCAACGATGCATCTGTATATACGACGAATGTCCTGTCGCTGCTCGGAATAGTCAAAACCGGCGTTGTAAGCAACTTAGCCTTCAATATGTCAAAGGCCTTCTGGCACTCCATGCTCCATATAAACTGTACACCCTTCTTCGTAAGGTGTGTAATCGGTGCCGAAATATTCGAGAAGTTCTGAATGAACTTCCTGTAATATCCAGCTAAACCCAAAAAGCTGCGAATCTCTGTCACCGTCTTCGGTGGCTCCCAATCAAGAACTGTCGTGACCTTTGCCGGGTCCACTACTATGCCCTCTCTACTGATGATGTGGCCAAGAAATCTGACTTCTGAAAGACAAAATTCACACTTGCTGAACTTGGCATACAACTGATGCTCCTGCAGAGTCCACAACGCTATCCATAGATGCTCCTTGTGATCTGCCTCCGATCTCGAATAAATGAGAATATCATCAATAAAAACGATCACAAACTGATCTAAGAAGGGATGAAAAACCCGGTTCATCAAGTCCATGAATACCACGGGTGCATTGGTCAACCCAAATGGCATGACCAAGAACTCAAAAGATCCATATCTAGTAAGAAAGGCGGTCTTGGGAATATCCATCTCCCGAACCCGCAACTGATGATAGCCAGAACGAAGATCAATCTTCGAGAAATACTACGCTCCCTACAACTGGTCAAACAAGTCATCAATCTAGGTAGTGGGTACCTATTCTGGATAGTGACCTTGTTCAACTCTCTATAATCTATGCATAATCTCATACTACCGTCCTTCTTCTTTACGAAGAGGACCGGCGCGCCCCACGGAGAATGACTCTGGCGAATAAAACCCTGAGCTAACAACTCATCCAACTGGGTCTGAAGCTCCCTCATCTAAGCTGGTGCCATGCGATAGGGTGCGTGGGATATCGGGGCTGTGCCTGGCTGCAACTCAATATAGAACTCTACCTCTCTCACCGGAGATAATTCAGGTATGTCCTGAAAGACATCCTGATACTCTGAGAAAACTCTAGTCTCCAATAACTCAGCATCCTGATCCTGTCGCATCACCTCCTCGATGTACGCTAGAAATGACTCCGCAAATCGGTTTCCCTGAGAGGTGGCTACAATCATCTCGGACCCATCGGACGCTCGCAGCTTGACTGTATTCACAAAGTAGTCAATACTAATATGATAGGAAGACAACCAATCCATACCAAATATGACATCGAACTCAGACATATGCAACACTATCAAATCAACTATGAACTCCGACTCGTCTAAACTGACGGTACACCTCCTACAAACGCTCTCCAGAAGCGATACCTCACCTAAAGGGGTGGAACAGATAAAGGGGTGTCTAGAGGCTGAGCTACGAGCTGGAGTCTATCCATAAATGCATGTGATATGAAGGAATGCGAAGCTCCCTAATCGAAAAGAATACGAGCTGAAAAGGAATTCACAAAGAACGTACCCTCCACTATGGCTCCGCTAGCTCCATGATCACGGGGAACTACTGCATAAAACCTGCCTGTGACTGAAGACTGCTCTGCTACTAGAGATGGAGAATATGGGACAATCTGTCCCTGAGGAACCTCCTAAACTGCTCGAATCTGCCCCTCGGTCCTCTGAGCTGCTGGTGGTGCCTCGAGTCTGTTCTGCTGGCCCTGACCTCTGCCCTGCTGGCGCTACTACTGGTTCGGACCTTTGCCCTGCTGGGCTCCTACTGATGCGCTACGACACTCCGATGCCTTATGCCCGACCTTGTGACAGTTAAAACTAGATCCCTGGAACTTGCACTGCTGATGCGCCCTCTGATCCTGCTGGGGTCCCTTCTTATAAGAGCCCTGATGCTATTGCTGATGTCCAGAAAAAGATCTATTGTTCTTGCCTTTGTCACCGCTCTGCACTGCCTTGGCCTTCCCTTCCTTATCCTTCTGGAACATGCTAGTCTTAATCTCCTGAGAAGTGGCGGCCTCAGCTACCTCCCTAACTGAATAGAACCTCCTCGAAACTAGGTATCGGCGGAGATTAGGGCGAAACCCTGCTAAGAACATCTGAGCCTGACGCTCTTATGTCTGCCACATACCCGTGAAATGTAGCAACTCCATAAACCTGCTCTCAAAATCTGTCACTGTCTTGTCCCCCTGAGTCAATCGGGACAACTCAAGCTCCTTCCCAGTCCGTACTACAGAAGAAATGTACTGCCCATCAAAGAAGTATATGAAGTTCTCCCATGTGAGGGTCATCCTCTGCTCTGGAGTAAACTGCAGTCGGTACCATCTCGCGGCATCTCCCTTCAGACTATAGGATGCCAACCTCTGCTTATGGACTGAATCTACACTGAGTATGTCAAGAATATTGCCCACATCCTCCTTCCACTTATGGGCTACAAGAGGGTCTGGTGATCCCTAAAACTCTGGTGCCCTCATCTTCTGGTATCTCTCTACCATACGGAGCCAAGCCTCCTACTCTGTGGCTCTATCTGGGACTGCTAGAGGAACAGCTGTAGGCGTGATCTCTGGGGATCTCTCTCTAACAGGAATGGCGGGTATCCCCTGCTGCTGAGCTACCGGTGGTGATGGTGTCTGTGGTGCTATATGAGTTGTCACCAACTCCTCAATGGCTGTCATCCGGACAATAAGAGGAGCCATGATATCCACCAAATACTGAGGAGCGTGCTGCGGCTCGGGTGGTACCTGCTGAGGCTCGGATTGAGCTGGCTGCTGCTCAGAGGGAGTCTGCTGTGACTCTGCCTGCCCAGCTCTCCGAGTACGAGGTCTACCACGTCCTGCCATCTCTCTCTGATCATAAGAAAATAAGAGTTTATGAGTTAAAATAGACCTCTATAAATAGCGTATCATAATATAATTTTCACAACATATAGTATTTGCACAAATACTTTAAACTTATACAAAAATAGTCGTTATAAAAAAGAATTCTCAAATTTTGAGATATACGCATATATCGTCCTCACTCATACTAGGAAATTCTTACGGACTCTATACATGAATCCTAAGAAACTCTATCCTAGCTCCACGACTCGACACAGGATGATCCTAAGGATACTAGAACTAGAGCTCTGATACCAACTGTAACGCCCCTGGGTTCACACAATGCTGCAGTCCAAGGTAAAACCAAGAATGTCAAACCTGCATTGCACCTCACCGTGCAATAACATGTTTCACCATCACAATTAACATCTATCTAGCAGAGTCAACAATAGGTGTAGGTACAAAAGCAAGTAAAAGATAGTGCAAGAAATAACTGATGAAGTGATAGTGATCACATAAATATCTCATCATCCAACATACAGAAATACATAGCCAATGTCTGAATGGATAACTGGAATACTCAACAAGTCTCAAGTAAAAATATCTGAGTAAAGGAAATAAGGCATACAGCCTTTACAACATCTAAAGAATAGTCCTCAAATGTCAAACAAATCTACAGTGGAGCTCCAAAATAAAACATAGCTAAAATAGACAGCTGAACACTAAAGTGTGTCGCCATCAACCTGCGACTCTCCAGGCTCCTGGCTCGTTACCTAAAAGGGGAAGGGATAACGAGCGTCAAAGCGCTAGCGAGCAACATTACAACCAACCCTAAGGGAACAGGGCTCGTTGTATAAGAAAATATAGATAATACATAATAGATCTAAAATCATTGATCTTACTAAAGAGGATTTTAGTATTTAGGAATTTACAACACGAGCATAGGTACGTCGAGCGAAATAATCCAAACAAAGAAACCCTCATGTATATACCTTGTATCTCAAATTGTAAATTCCTAAACACCAAACTCGAAGTTCTAGTACAGGAACAATAATAAAAGAAATACAACAAACCCCAGAGTATAAATACAGTGCCATGTCATAGCCTACATGAGTATCATGTTATCATGTCATAATCTACATAAGTGTCATGTTATAAAACTCTTGTGAGAAAGTCATATACAGGGTTAAGAAATATGTCCGATATAGGAACTAGATATTGTGGTTTTCCAAACACATGGAATAAGTGGCAATAAGTGGCAAGTGTCCAACACGAGGACAAAAATGGATTATAGTCCAACACGAGGACTTCTATGGATTATAGTCCAACACGAGGACTGTGTAACTGTGAAAAGTATATGCGGACTGATATACATATTCTATACTCACACGCGTCTCGGTGTACATATCTAGACTTGTGTCAAAAGTCAACCCACATGTACAGATAAATCATTAACATGGTGAACTAGGGTCAGGTCATCGAGGCGACCCCGAAAAGCAACTCAAACAGATCAAAAATCTGTAAAACACCTCATCAGTCGACTGATGTGTCGACTGATGACGTCAGTCGACTCATATGTCGACCGATAAGGCTTAGGCAGCACAGCCTCAGCTCACCAGTCGACTGACCAGTCGACCGAGAAGCTGAGAAAACACAACCAGCTCGTCAGTCGACTGATCAGTCGACTGATGACTGAAAATTTGCCCGTCGGTCGACTGATCAGTCGACCGATAGACTGCAGAAACTCTGCACAGGTTGTTATTTACATAAAATTCGATCTAAACTCATCCCTATCAATCCCAAGCATGAAAATACTGATATTAACATGTACGAACTAAACTGAAACAAAAATCCCATGTGTGAATACATAAACAAAACCCTAAACATGTGTATTTATGTTTTAAAACATTTTTAAAACAAAACTCATGTTAAATCTCTTATAAAAACATTTCAGATCTAGATCTTCGATTCACAAAACGTTGGTGGGTTTTTAATATTCTAAAATCACATATCTTCCTACTATATGCTATAAAAATCAATTCTTTGTACAAAAATTACATTTTTGGCTCATCAAAACTCATAAAAACCCTTTGAAAACATTTAGGAAAATAGGACAAAGTTGGGCAAGATGTTACTCGCCTCTGGGGTGATGAGAAACTCCTGGATCTGAGAGAGAGAGGTTCCCCTTCGCTGCAACGAGAAGATTTCGACGAAAATCCTCCAAGTTCTTCCCCAAATCACCAAGAGCAAAACTAGGGTTTTAGATATGGGAGAGGGTCTAGGGTTTTCTTCGATCTGGAGATGAGAGGGGATGATTTCGGGTGAAAGATAATATATATGAACAGCTAAACCCGACCCAAACCCGAACCAAATCAAAACAGACCCGAAACCTGTAAAAACTGGAAATCAGCGTATCAGTCGACTGATGTGTCGACTGATACAGTCAGTCGACTAATGTGTCGACCGATCTAGAAAATTTTAGTTTTTATGCATGTTTCGCTTATTTGCAAAACCAACGCATAAAACTCTACACCCATATTCTCATATTATCTCAAATAACTTGTTATCATATACATCAATGACCTCAAGCTATTTATCATGAAAGAAATAATTATTTACTAATAATTCACATATATTCATATAAAAATTACGGGGTTCTACATTGATTTGGTATGTATTCATCTTACATGGTCACATGCTAATAGTTGAATTAATGTTAACTAAAAGTATGACTTATGCAATTTAGCATTTTAGTTCAAAAGTTTAAGAATGTTCTTGGTTTATTTGCTTTCATCAAAGCAGGATCAATTTTTTTAATGAATGCCTACGGGCACTCATTAGGTAACGAGAGATATAGAAAAAAGAATAGCAAGTGAGTCTCCCTTTGATTTCCTCTAATTTCTCTCATTACCTCCTCTCTCTCTCTCTCTCTCTCTCTCTCTCGAATATGCCCCCTATTTACAACACAATAAAGTGTGCACTTCATCCATTTAATTTCCTAAGATCAATGATCTCTTTCCAAATTTGATAGGGTTACTTGCAGATATACACCATATATTATCAGTAAATTTTGGATGGACCCCTTGTAGACTATTGTTGTAGTAGGAATTCTAACGATACTCGCGCAATGTGAGTTTTGCTATCACTTGCATCATTAGGTCGCCACGTGTGGTAAAACCCAACCTAACCCTAATTTAAGCCTATTAGAAAACTAAACCCCACCCCCACCCTTTTACTTTTAGGGTGAGTGTCCGAAGACAATCCATAAAGGCGAATGTCCTTAGACTTTTTCTTTCTACAGGTAGACCTCCTAACTAAAACTATTTTTGACTCTTTTACCTTCAAAAACAAGCATTTTTTATTTTTTATTTTTCTTTGGACAAATAGATATTTAGATGGTAAAAGAGTCAAAAATTTACTATAGGAGATTTATTTGCGATTAGGCAATAGTACAAGGGATCTAACTGCAATTAAATCAATTGAAACATTAGCAAGCTTAATCTATAAAATTGTTGATGTCTAGACTGTACAAATAATTTGTATTTTCAACAAATAACCTATGATGATATACATTTTCATTATGTCTTAGGTGTTGTACGCTACCACCACCGGACAAAGAAGAATGTTGTGAAATTATATCCACATAAAGAAAATGAGTTATATATATATTGGCTATTTATGGTTTGTTTTTAAACTATTTTTGCTTAATATTCCTGATCCTTTTTTTCTCAACTTTTACTATTAACAACACACATTTCACTCTTTCGCATTCATATTTGTTGTTAGTTTTTTATTTCAAAAGTATAATATGGATTTTTCTACTTTCAGTATGTGAAGGTAGGCAAAGAACACTTCTAAGACCCCTTATGGTGTATATGAGGGGTCATCCAATTAACCAAAGAGCTCTTGCTACTCCACTTAAAAATCTGGATAAATCAACTTGATTAATGCAAAAAGTTAGCTTGAATTCCTACATGATTATTTATTATTTCTTTATTCATTGGATAGGTAATGGCTGTGTAATCCAATTTTTGCTTAATGACTCTGATTATATTTTGAATAAAGACATGTTTTCATCTCTTTAGTAATTAGTAGAGAATTATAATTCCAACATATACTAAATTATTGCTTTGAGTGTTTTCCAATTACCATTAATCTTATAGTCTCAAAAAAATTTATGTGCTAATAATGCTTTCTTCTCATGTAGATGTTTTCTATGATATTGAAATAGAACTGTACAAATGTATTTTAGGTAGTATATACTTATTAAGGATGTGCTCTTTGTAGACACTTTCCTTTTAAAGGGAAAACACTTTGTGGTAAAATATGGACTTAGTATTAAGGTTTTTCCCATAAAAACCACTTTTAAAATAGGTCAAATCAATGAAAACCATCTTTCATTTTTTATATGGAAACCATATAATAAGTGGCAGGAGTAAAAACACCAAAAAAATGTTACATAACATAAACATGAGGCATAAAAACCCAGAACAATAATCTTAACTAATAATATAATTCTCCATTTCTATATGTAAATTAAATCAAATTTTTATTACAGATGAGTATTTTGAAAGTAGAATGTCTGTGGTGATTAAATCAAATTTTTATTACAGATGAGTATTTTGAAAGTAGAATGTCTGTGGTGAGCTTGAGCTTAGCTAAAGCTGGAGTTCATTTAGCAAGATGAGTATTTTGAAAGTAGAATGTCTGTGGTGAGCTTGAGCTTAGCTAAAGCTGGAGTTCATTTAGCAACAATGTTGAGCCGAATTTTTGGATGAAACAGAGTTTTATGCTTATGATTGAATATTGATTGCTACATAAACTTCTGTTATTAAATCAGTTGACCTTTTTGTTATTGGGTACTATTTTAGTGAAAAAGGTAATAATTGAGCATTTTCATAACCTTTGTTCTCTGATGATAAGCAAAAGTGAATCTATATTGAATTTATTTAAGACGATATTTCATTTTTGTATTTCTACTCCTTTCGAGTCCATGTGATATTCCACTCTAGGGTGCTTTATCTCTCTATATCCTTTAATATATTTTTAAGCCACGATTATTTGATATATACTACCTTTCTTTTCTCGCCACTGATGTATTATTTATGCTCTTGGTACATCACTAGCTCGAGAACCCATGCTCTCAAATACTGCAATGTGTGTAGGAGTTAAACCTGAAATTGTAAAACCCCGAAAATTTGAATATAGTATGATAAATAATTATAAATATGTTATATGATGAAAATAATGTATTTTTATGTTTGAGTATGATAGGAATTGATTTGAGATCAATTCAATGCATAATTGTGAATATACGAGTGTAAATACACAAAACATGCACAAAGGCAAATAGTGAGAATCTGAGAATTTTGACTAGTTAAGAGTTTTTATGTTTTGCACAGTGATTTATTTAGAATCTGGAAAAGTGTATAAGATCAAAGTTGTAGGTCTCTTCAAGAGCTTTCCAACGAATCTTAGATCACCTCATTCCGAGATCAGATGAGAATGTTATATCCTTTTCACCGAACCCCAGTCTGAGAATGACCCAGGAACCTGCGCAGTCGACCGCCGTGGTCGCTGCGGTCGACCGCGCAGCGAACCTGGTTCTGCCAGTTCTGTTTCGGACGGGTTTTGTTTAGCAAATGCCATAAGTATAGTGTTAACCTGGCATGAAATTGAAATTTTCTTTATTATACTGATTCTAGCAAATTTCAATCGTCAGAGGTGTAATGTTAACATGACGAAATACAAGACAGGGTTACATTATAAATTGGCAACCCCCAGCCTGATTTAGCTGGGGTTTAGGGGGCTACATGATTTACGGGAAGTATCTCTTAAGAAACTTCCCATTAATTGGCATCATGAGCCTGTCTCCTTTTTGGTTGATGAGACGATAAGCTCCATTCGAATAGACTGATTCTATTACGAAGGGCCCCTCCCACTTGTGATTGAACTTCCCCTTGGTTTTATGGGTCATTACCATGGGTCGTCTATTGGCCAAAACTAGATCGCCTTTCTTGAAAATCTGTTCCTTAACCTTTTTGTTGTAGGCTTTGGAAATACGGGCTTGGTATAGCTCGATCTGTTGCTGAGCTTTTCTGTAATAGATCCGGATCTGAAAAATTGTTTTTGAACTCTGAGTTTTGATGCAAGTTTACTGTTTTATAACTTTTAAATCATGTGTATAGAAGTTCACAAATCCTAGTGATGATTTTTGTTTTCATGCTAGATGTTATTATACGATGATTCATATGTATTAGAATGTGTAATATATTGTTTGGAAGCATGGGTGTATTGTTTGGATCGATTTCAAAGCAGAACAGAAATCTGGAAAAACTTCTGTTCATTTCGCGGTCAACCACGTGTGACGCGGCGGTCGACCGCTGGGCGTTCTGTCGAGCAGAACGTCTCTGCCCTATGCGCGGTCGACCGGAGTGGTTTCTGCGGTCGACCGCCGCACTGTTTGTGCAGGTATTTATTTTGGTTGTGTATTTTATACGTCCGAGGGGTCGCCTCGATTATCTAACACTATATTGTAATGACAGTGACTTGTCTATACATGTGAGTTGACACTTTTGACACAAGTTTAGACCCGCACATCGAGACACGTGCGAGTTTAGGATATGTACATCTTTCCACATATACCTTTGACAAATGCACCTCTTTACTTATAGTCCATGTGTTGGGCATACATTACTTTTGATCCATGTGTTGGATACTTATCATTTCAGTCAATGTGCTGGACACGTATTTTTCTTCAGTCCTCGTGTTGGACATGTATTACTTTTTTATCCTCGTGCTGGATATGCATTACCATCCGGTCCATGCGTTGGACAACGGTCACATCCGGTCCATGCGTTGGACAACGGTTATATTCAGTCCACGAGTTGGACGTTCACTTGCATATTAGACCACGCGCTGGACATTTGTTAAGCTATAAGTATGACGCTTATCTAAATCAGGACATAACATGATTTCATGAGATTTGGACATGATAGCTACCTAGACAGGATACGACACTTATGTGATATTGACCTTTGACACTTATATGGTTTCGGCGTGACTTTTGATTAAGTATTAAGATGGGCTGTTTCTTTTAGTTTATTATTCATGTAGTAGACTTCGGGTTTGGTAATTAGGGATTTACAATTTGAGATAAAAGGTATATACATGAGGGTTTCCTTGTTTGGATTATTTCGCTCGACGTACCTATGCTCGTGTTGTAAATTTCTAAATACTAAAACCCTCTTTAGTAGGATCAATTATTTTAGATCTATTATATATATTATCTGTATTTTCTTATACAACGAGCCCTGTTCCCTTGGGGTTGGTTGTGATGTTACTCGCTAGCGCTTTGACGCTCGTTGTCCCTCCCCCTTTCAGGTAACGAGCCAGGAGCCCGGAGAGTCGCAGGTTGATGGCGACACACTTTAGTGTTCAGCTGTCTATTTTAGCTATGTTTTATTTTGGAGGCTCCACTGTAAACTGTTCTCTTGTAGTATCTTTTACTTGCTTTTGTACCTACACCTATTATTGACTCTACTAGAGTGATAGAATTGTGATGGTGAAACATGTTATTGCACGATATGGTGCATGGCAGGTTTGACATTCTTGGTTTCACCTTGGACTGCAGCCTTGTGTGAACCCAGGGGCGTCACAGAAATGGACCGACAATTCCTAAGAGAGGCAACCTCACTAATCATCATTTATATCTATATCTATACTACTTATAAAAGAGGTTATGACTGTCAAAACTTTTAACTTCCTTTATTACGCTTCTAAGTATTCATATTTTCCATCCCATGTTTGATAATTTGCAATATTTATTTTATTAACAAGAATGATTCATGAAGAAATATGTATTTAATATTTCCCATCCCAAGTTTGATAATTTGCAATATTTATTTTATTAAGAAGAATGATTCATGAAGAAATATGTATTTAATTATTTAATTGTACATAGTTGAGTTGTTGGTTATAGGGTGGATTAAATGTGACGTTTTATCTTCTCTTATACATATACTAATATACCATGTTTTCCTATTAAATTGCCTGGTTGTAATTATAATTAGAGATTAATGTTAAAATAGAAGGTTGACTGTTCTTAATAGCTAGCAATCAATTATTTCACTGCACATAGCCCCCCCCCCTCCTTTTTTGTTGCCATTTCAAATTCCTTTCAACTTTTTGTTCATAGTAGACTAAAAGTGTGAAGGTAAGTTTTTAGTATCATCATGATGTAATAGTTAACTTGTTGTTGCTTGAATAAGTTACCTACAGCCTACATGAGAAAAACTAATACAATTTGGCATTTTAGATAATAATTTTGCAATTTGTCTCCTTTCTGCAATTTGCATCCTGGAAATAAATATCATCTATGTTTTGTTTGTGATTTCACTTCCCAATTGTGGAGGGTTATTAGGAAATTTGTCTAAGAGAAGCATGCTCCTAGAAACTGGGTTGATACTGTAAGTTGGATGGGGAGAAAATAGTAGAGAAGTTCTTTTATTAATAACATCAAGTGATTTTCAGGTGGCTTGTGTTTACTACATTTGGTTGCTAGAAGAACAAAGAAGCAGAAATATGAAAAAATTAGTAAAAGAAAAGTTACCACCTCTATTGAGGTAAGATCTAATTCACATAATGAAGTTGGGAGCCTTGACGACATCTTTTCTTACTTTTCTTAATAATGACTATATATATATATATATATATATATATATATATATATATATACTCTTGACAACATTGATATATTATCTTCAGGCATTATGTCATGGATATCCTACATAATTTGCATCCAACTACCACTACTACCGTCCACTACGTTTTGACGACAAACCTAATTTTTCATAACTTAAAAGAATATTTTGTGACCTTTTCATTCGCAAGGATAAGGTATTTTGGTAACTCATATTGTTCCTGTTGACAAGGAATTTTGTGCTGATGGCAGGTTTAGATATCTGTAATTCTCAAGCAAGATGTTGAATGATATTGAAGTATCATCAATCACAAATTGCTAGCACTCCTCCACGACCTCTTGTAAGTCTTGCATATATAGGCTTAATTTCTTGTAGATAGGTTTTTACTTGTTTTGATTTCTTTTTCTCTATCATAACAACACCTTGCTCATTTTTTATCTTCTATATAGGGTTATGGAGCAGGACCGAGCCCTGTGTAGGCACCAGCTCTTGGTAATGTCAAAAGACAATCTGGTAGTTGATTTTGCTAACTGTTTATTTGGGAGTCTTCTGTTAAGTTTGTTACATCTAATTATGTCGTAGAATACATCCCGTTTCACTTTTTTTATTAAAAAAATTTCCTTTTTCATGCTTGCTCCAGTACATGTTTTATCTATTTTCAGACCAAGTGCTTCTATGCCACTCAGTTATTGTGTTTCATTAACATGGTCATTTTTCATAGATCTAATATAGATAAAATGTGTTTATAATATCTTTATTTTTTAACTACTGCCAAAAATACCTTTCCCAGACTAGCAATTACTAAACTTCATACTTGAAAACTTTAATTTAGGTGGTAAAGAAGGGAGAACAAGTGGTTGTTTAGCATACCCTTGTCGTCGCCATGCATCGGGACAAGTCGTAAATGCAGGCAGCTTACTAAAAAAACATGGGTAGCAAATGATTCAAAAGAAGCTTTGGTGAGTCGATAGTTCAATATGTCATTGTTTTTTACCTATGATAAGTCAGGTTCAGTGGATCTATGCGACATCTAAATTTCATTCTAATAAGAAACTTATTGGAGCCCACTTTGAGAGTGAACTCTACACGAGAAATGTCAATTAAAGTTGATCCATATCTGTAAAAACAAATCTAAAATTCTTTTTAGTTATAGTATCATGGTTTTTCTCCTTTGGTTTCATCTGCAATTGATTTTATCAATGATAGAAGTGTTATCTTAAGAGTATGAATCTTTGCTTCTTTGCTTTCTCAAAAATTCTTGCTCTATACTATCTTCGTAGTTTTTTAGCATCTTACAATTTACTTTGATTCGATGAATTTCATAGACATGTAATCAGAAAATCTCACGCTCATAATAGGCATAAGTAGCTTACCGCTCGAAAAAATTTAGAACCATTAAAGCTCAAAATATCCAATGATAAAGAGAGATATTTATAGTATCTCTATTGTTTGTTGCATGACTATTATTTGTTTTGAGAAGATAGAAACAAGTAGGACTAAAGCAAAAAAATTGATGCTACTATTTTAGTTGAATTTTCTCTTTCCTATTTTTGTTTGTTATTTAATTTGTTGTTTTTTTGTGAGTAATGTAGATCGACTCTTGTTTTACTATTGATAGGAATTCTCTTGTTGAGACCCTATGAATCAATTAAAACCTCAGATTCATACTAGAACCACGATGATTTAGCCCCAAGCTAAATTCAAAGGTTCTCTGAGTAAAAACCGTTTGATCATCACTTATTCAATGAGTGGATGTAATGACTCAACAAAATCTATATAAAGAAAAATCGTTTGATTTAGGATAGGAAATGCCTATCTGAAATTGTTTTTTTTTGAGTCCGGTTGCGAGGTCTGAATAGTAGGTATGAATCATAGTTCAAATATTTCCTTTCTTGATCTATTCGATATATTCCGTGCTTCAGATATTAGAATAAATATCCGACGGGGTAGAATCATCTTGATAGAGATGACAGGACCATTCTCTGTATTCTCAATAGGATCAATTATAACAAGTCACACACTCATATTCCGGAAATACCGAAACAAAGAAATTTCACAGTCGAACTACCAGAATGATCTATAAATCCGAGTATTAAGTAATTTTTTTTTATTAAAAAACTAGAGCTTCATAGTTCTTATGAACCTAACTCATTGAAATTCCATCCAGTAAAACGGAAGAATTATAAATTTCCAAAATAATAGATAGAAATATCGCAAATAGAGCCATTGCGACTCCCATAAGTGGTGTAGTTCCCCAGCCCGGAGCTACTTTACCATATTCCGAATTCAATGGTTTCAATAAACTCCCTACGCTAGTTTGTCTTGGCCTAGATCTAGAACTACCCTCAACGGTTTGTGTAGCCATAAATCCTATTTAATCATTGGTTGAGATCTGTTGACTTTGTATACCATTCCGTTGTAGTTGTAAATAAACTATCTTATCGTAGATATATTGTGATCTTGAAATTATCTAAAAATGGAAACAGCAACCCTAGTCGCCATATTCATATCTGGTTTACTTGTAAGCTTTACGCGGTACGTCTTATATACCGCTTTTGGGCAACCCTCTCAACAACTAAGAGATCCATTCGAAGAACACGGGGGCTAGACTAGTTGAAGTAACAAGCCTCTTGACATGGGAGGCTCATTACTTTAGTTGATATAATGAAAAATCATTTCATTTTTTAGACGGAACCTGAGGTGGTTCTCAAAAAAAGATAGCAAAAAAAATTTACCCTAAAGTATATGTATGTATGTATGTATGTATATACATACATACATACATACATATGTATGAATCGTGATTTAACTAAGAAGGTAAATATATTAAAATGTGAAAATAATAATTTACATGCTCGGTTAAACAATCTTTCATGTGAATTGTCCAATGAGCAAAAGAGTTTGAAACTCGTTGCACCACTACTGTTTTAGAAAAAGAATTGCTCAAATCTAAAAGTTTTGATTTAGAAAAGGTTATGAAAAACTTCTCTATGTGCTCTAAAGGCTTAAATATGGTTCTTTCTAGTCAACATTTTGCTAAAGCGTATTTAGTGTCTCAAACCCTCTTTTGTGAAAGGGAGAAACTTATCTTTCTATGCTCCTATATTTAATGCATCATCTACTAATTACAATTTTATGGAGTAGAATGGGGCATCTCTCAATGTCTTGTCGCCTACATTATCAATATAAATTTATAAAATAGATTTGGGTACCCAACCTGACCTGAGTGGACCTATGTGGATACCTAGGTCACACATATCTTCTTTAATGTTGGTGCACGAGAAGGCTAAATAACAAGGTAACATCTGATTAGGTTATTCAGAAGATAAGAATTTGTTTCCAAGCCTGACCAAAAAGAAGAACGGGCATGTGACGTTTTGACAATAAAAAACGATGTAAAATTATTGAGGTTAGTGAGATAGAGAAATTTTTTGAACTCCTTGTTATTTTTTTGTTGAGAGCTTAGTGATAATCTCATATCAATTAGAAGAGTATTGGACCAAGGTATGCCTATTTATTTTCTAAATCTACACATGCAACTTTGATTATTTCAAATAGATTCGATTGATTTGAATGTTAGTAGACATGTAAATATTTACACTTCGTATTTTCTTTATATTCATTCCAAAAGTGTAAAATATTTGGATGCCGGATGAGCAGTTGCTGATATGTTGCAAAATAAGTCTCATTATGCAAGCAAAGATTCATTGTGAAGGTACATAATACTTGCATAAACGATTATTTTTCAGAATTTTTTCTCTACGGGATAGGTAAAGGTATATTCTATAGTCCCACTTGTTGTATTTTCCCTTTCTTATTTTTTGGTTGTTTGTTTTTTATTAAATAAAAAATATTTTTTTTCTTTTTTTTATGTGAAAATACAATAAAATTCTTTTTTTATTTTTTTGGTTTCTTAAGAAATTAGAAAATTAAAAAAATTGAAAAGTAAATAAAAACTTTGGTTTTTTATGTGTCTACATATTTTTGAGATGAATCTTTGTATAATATTGCTAAATGACACATGAGATTGTATTTTCTTAGTAAGTCCATATTTTTCTCATCCATATATTCTATATTCGAAGATGACTTGTTGATTGACATGCAAATTGTGGTTTTACTTCATCTTTCTTCGTATTCACATGTCATGAGATTCATATTATCCATTGTGGTGTGTTGTTAGTAGATGTTGACTTTAAATCATATTGTTTGCATATGCATGCAACTAGTTGTTTGAAGCAAGCTATGATTTCTTTTGCACTAACTTTAAAATTAAAAAAAAATTGCCAATGTGCATTTGAGTTTAATGAAACATGTTTAGAGATTTGTGTACATTGCCCACCAAACTCTGTTAATCTTCTTTGTGAGTCCTACAAGGCATATGTGATAGCTTGATATTATGGTATTTCTATGAAAGTTGAGAATATTTTCTTCATTAGCTTGTTTATATATACTTATTTGTATGAATGCCATACTTGTTTGTTGATTTGAGTCACTCTTTCTGATACACTTCATATTGGTGCTACGAATTCTCTACACTTGCATGAAGTAGTTTGCTATTTCTGCATATGCATTAATATCAACTTTTCATTCATATTTTCCTATAAACTTTTATAGACTTGCAAGTATATCTCTTTTTGATATTTATGTGCTATTATTTGATGATTTACTTCTTTTTATATTTCACATGGGAGATTGTTTGATTCAATGGTTTATTTTTTTATAATGATAAAAAGGGGAGAAATGTGAAATTTTGGATTTTGAGAAACTTTAATTTTGAAATATGAGAGTTTTTCTGAAAATTACAAATTGATTTTGAAAAATGTTTGAACAATTTGTTTCTAGGGAGAACGGGAGGAGCTTTGAAAAAAGAGAAGCCTAGTTGTAGGGAACACCTGTCTCATATTTCATATATGCACACATCTAGGGGGAGCTTTCATATCATATTCATATGTTATGAAACTGAGAATGTGTCCATACTTGTGATTTCAATGTTTGGAACAAAAGGGGGAGATTGTTAGGATCATATCCATATAAGTTTAGATCATCAATGGTGAGATATTGATCATCGATCGTGATAATTTAACCATCAATGGTTAAGTTTGACCATCGATGGTTTTATCACAAGATTTGTGATTTTTAATTTATTTTAGACTCAATCTAAGTTGTTCATTGTCGGGGGCATATGGGCTCTTTCCTCACGATTTTTAGGGAGGTACTTGACTAATTAAGAGAGAAAAAAGGAATAGAAGAAGGGGGAGAGAGCTTGGGTTTCAATATAGGTGATTAATCTTACTCAGGCTTCTCAAAAAGCATCATTGACGTAGTTTTTCATCATCTGGTCGTCCACCTTCGAGCCCTTGGACCTTATCATCATCATTGTTCTTCTCAGAGCTTCACCTTCAATTATTAGGAGAATGGTTTCCACAAGCAAATGGTTGTAATATTTGTAGTTGCTCTTAATTGTTATTTATTTCTTTGTATCAAACTTATTTTTACAACGTTCTCAAGCTAAGTGAATTGAGGGTTTACGGCGTATTCAAGTCAAGGTTGAATTGAGGAATTGGTCACTAGCTAGGGCTAGAGATACTTACATGTGAAAAGTCTAGGTTAGACGACTAGTTTGGGAAAAATAAGAGCTTCGGTCTTGTAAACCTATTAAATCGGGTGTGCTGTTCAGAGAACTTTCACATAGTGAGGAAGCCCTTTGCAAGAAGGAAGAGTGGATGTGTAATGTTTATTTGAATCTCTATAAAATCTTTGTGTTCTGACTATGATTGATTCTGATTATTTCCTATGATTATTGGCTTGTTTACTATTTTGTTATTATTGTTTTATTTACGCTGCATATTTTGTGTAATCTCAAAAAACAACAAGCAACTCTATTCACCCACCCCCCTCTCCCAATAAGGTGGTTGCATCTCAAATCCAACATTAAACCCTATCAAATTTTCAATGTGGGACTTTAGTGGGCTTCACACAATGTGTAATTTTGTTTCATGCAGTCAAATATTAGAAGAGAAATGCTTCATCTTCCTTAAATGAAGCCCTGATGTAGACATTACAAAGTCAAATGTTTTAGCAATTGACGTTTTCAAGTGAACAAGAGAGAGTTGAAAAAACAAAAAATAATTAGGCAGAAACCAACTACAAGCAAAACACACTACACAAGATGTTTAATGTGGTTTAGATGAGAATGGCCTACATCAACAAAATAAGCAACACGGAAAGTCCAGTCAGAAAATTGGAAAGAAAAACAAAAGTACACATTTTCTCATGGAGCAACATGAGCCGGTTCAAGAGAAGTTATTCTCTAAATGAGCATGGATCTTGGATATTTGAGTCACTGATACGGCATTAGATATATAACAGGAGTGAAATATAACCATTAAATATGAACAAAGAAAACATGATTTTGATTGATCAAAAAAGAGGAAAAAAGAGGATACACGAGGAGATGACAAACATACAAAATAAAAAGTATAGGTTTGTGTGCCTAGAATCCCCTATGGGCAAAGTCCCTATTCATCCTTTCATATTTGTTGCAGCTCTTTTGCTTCTTGATGATCAAAGGTATTTTAATCTCCAAGCAATCGCTCATACTATTTTTCCTTTTTCTTTCCAGACACTAAGAAGTGGTATAGTTCTTGAGTTGTTATGATGAGCTTCTGCAGCTCTCTTTAGGATTTCTATCATCTTCTCATCTTTATGATTTATCATAACTCCTCAAGGCTTGCAAGGTTTTAGATACCAAAGATAGTTTCTTTCTCTCTAACTTGTTTGGATTGAGAGGAATAAGAGAGAATGGAAGTTAGGGAAACCATTCAACTTGTTTGGGAACACTTAGGAGATGAAGTTATTCACCCTAGCTCCCCTTAGTTCACCCCTTAATAGTATAAAATTTGTTACCCCCCAAATTGGGGTGTAACCAAGGGGAAGGAAACTCTCTTCCCTTCCATTCTCTTCTCTCACCTAGCTTCTCTTAACTTCCCTTAACACCATTGAAATCCAAACACGCCCTAAAGTGTAAGTCTAATGCTAATCATTCAAGTTTTGTGTATTGCTCCTTCAAACCACAAGGACTCCAAACCCAAGTCATTAAAACACAATATCGATACCCCTAGAATTTGGAGTCCTTCACCGTCAAAGCACAATTGATTCTTTTTAATGGAATAATTATGGAGTGAAAGTTTGACTAGATTTGGTAGAGCTTGGAGAACTTTTGTTGCATCATCCTCTAGTTCACTATGATTCAAATCTAACTTGAGTTGACCAAATTGGTAAGTGAGCCAACCTATCAAGGTGGTGCACCGAGACAACCATTAACCTTGACCTTGAGGCATTCAAGGAGTAGAAGAGGTGAAGTTAAAGAATCTAGTATGTTAAGTTCTCGTGAACATACCTCCAGTGCACGTAGGCAATTGCTCAATTTTGAAAGGAATACACAAAAGTCATTTTTACTTCCCCCACAAAAAGTGCGTGACGCCTAACCTTCTCAGTTGTGTCAGCTGCCCAAGCTCTTTCAAAACCACCCCTCGTTTTCATCAAAAAGCAAGCCTGTCAAATCCTTTATAAGGCTTGTAATTGACCAATTGCTCTAGGAAGGCTGATACCAGATGAACCACCAAGAATATTGTACAGCTTTTGGAGATTGATGATTCCAACTGGTGTCTCTCTTAAGTCGCTACCTCTAAAATCAAAAGTGCCAAGGCTTGTTAGGAATATTAGCTGTTTAGACAATAACGAAAATCAGTTTAAGCAATTTAATAATTAACAGATAATCACTATTATAACACAGATATAAGAAATATATCAAATGAAAAGTAAATAAAGTTAGAAATACGGCCTGATGATCGAGGCGTGTAAGCACTGTCCCAAGAATCTAATTGCCCCCTCTCGTACAGGGCTACGTGGCAAAAGTTCCCGGAGATACAACGACCCTCGGTCAGGCGACCTCCTTCTCGTCGGCACGAGCTTCAAGAAGGCTTTGCGAACTCTTCTAGACTTTCAGGGAACCAACAGAATATAATAGCAAATATTTTGAAATAGAAGAAGAGAGGAGAAATTCGTTTGTAAATCTGTGTCTTTAGCCTTCGGCAGGTGTTGGTTTTTATAGGGAAAAAAAAACAGCCGTTACAAATCCCGCGGATTTAATTCTCATAAATACTCGATTCGGTTTTAATTACTGATTTAATAAAAATCCGTTTTCATTTTAATTACCGATTTAATTCTCATAAAAATTCTTTTTCCGTTTTGATTCTGATTTAAATCTCATGAATATTACCGTTTCAAAATTTAATTCTCTTAACCGTTACAAAACGTTTATCACATGTTAATTGTTCAAAAATAAATATTACATTTTAATTATTAATAAATATTACATTTTAATTATTCAAAAATAAAAATGTATCAGATTAAAGGCCCATTAATCCGGAGCGGCATTCGTGTCCACAGGTCGTGTGCGCGCGCCACCCGACCCGACCCGACCCCGAGCCCGAGCCCGGCCCGGCCGGCGCGCTCGTGTGGTGTGGAGCATAACCTTTGTTTTCTTCTAGGCATAGGAGAGAAAGGGAAGGCTTATAAAGAGTCTATCTTCCCATCTCTTTTCCAATGTGGGACTAAAGTTTTCCTCTTTTCCTCTACAAACCCAAGTTTTAAGTTACAACTCCAACAATCCCCCACATAACTTAAAACTTGAAATAGCTCAGAAATAAGAATAAAATAAAAACTTAAAAATAAATAAGATTGCTGGTTCCCTTATACTATGTAATAGGTGGAGGTACCTTTCGGTTTGAACCTTCACTTAGTGACAATTGTATAGATCCGTGAGAGCTTGGTGGACTTCGCCTTGAACCAGTCCCATTTATCGGATTTCTACAGAAAGCACACATAGTACAGTTTTAAAGAATTCTAAACGGGTTGCGCTATTATCGGCCTTGCACAGGTCTCTTTCATGTGTGTTACTAGGGAGCGGCCCTGATCCCATAGTCGCGGCCTCACAACTACACACATATAGGTGAATCCTAATAAGGATGCGAGCAA
>NC_033795.1:72081792-72084066 GCF_001876935.1 Asparagus officinalis | reverse complement strand
TTGTGTTAGTAGATTTCTCCCCGGGAGTGGGGAGCGGAGACGTAGGACGGAAGGTCCGAACTCCGTGATGATATTGGTTGTTTGAGTTTGTTTTTGGCGTAATTGTTTTTACATTTATCTTATATCGCCAATTGTGCATTACTCATCCTTTTTGTGATCCACTATCTAGTTTATATTGTTTACCCTTGTGTTAGTTTATATATCCTTGCATATATATTTTGCTATATATCTCTTTGCTAGGATATATCATATTGTATATTGCTTATCCTAGTTCATATATATTATTGCATTTCATACTTGCTAGGATAACTTGTTAATTAGTTTTAATTGGCATTTAATCGGATTAGATTAGCATAAGACCCTAATCACCCCCCCTTCTAGGGTCTAACAATTGGTATCAGAGCTTGGTGCTCTTTGATTTAAGGTCTAACCACCTTGAGTTAAAGATCCAAGTTATCTTATTTGTGCTAATATAGTTATGATTACTTTTGTCTTGCTTGCATATTTTCACATATATATCATGAATATGAATATATTTCGTTTAGGCTATGAATCAAATATTGCTCCTAAATTCATCAATTTTTCTTATGCACAATGGGCTTCTAGATTTAAACTATTTGTTGAATATAGAAATATTGACTTATGAAAAATTATTGATTGTGCTTATATTGTGCCCACATTAGAGAAATCTAAGTAGAGCAATCATGATAATGAAATGTTTAATATGAACAAGCTTTTGTTAGAATATTTGCTTAATGCCTTTGACACATCATTTTCTAACAAATTTGTTCATTTTGATAGTGCTTACAATTTATGGAAATTCATAGAAGCACATCAAGGCAACTTGGAGAAAATCCAACGTAGTTTGGAGGATTATTCTTCAAGTGAGTGTGGAGCATCATCATGCACACGGCCACTAGGCGATAGCCCTAGTGTGGTAAGCGATTCGGAATCCGATAGTGATATATCCATCAATGAACTCGCTCGTGCATATCATAAATTATATCATGCCTATACAAATTTGCAAAACAATTTTATTGATCTTAAAAGCAAGCATATTAGTTTAAAATCCGATCATGAGTCGCTAGCTTCCAAACTTGATATTGTTGTTAAAGAGAATGCTATTTTAAAAGAAAACAATAAGTTATTAAGTTTGGAAAATAATAACATGTCTTCATCTATTGCTAGCTTATCTCATGCTAATAATAATGCCATGATAGAAGTAGAAACTATTAGAAATAAGTTTAATTTGATTCTTTTAAGAATAACCATACATGCTCTACTTCTATTATCAATGATGTTGTATCTAATGATGAGTTGAATCATGTGAAAAACCGCATATCTTGTTTAGATTCAACCTTAAACACATGCATTGATAATCATAACAAGCTTATGGACTTGTGTGCAAAGTCTAATGCAAACTCTTCTAAGAAACCTACACACTATGCACACATGTATAACAAAGTCTATAAATGCACTAATTGCGGTCGTAAAGGCCACCTTGCTAGATTTTGTTATAATGCACAAAAACCCATCAAGATTAATCATGTTTGTGCATCCCATCAAGCTTCATCATCACACTCACATGTATTGTGCATCATAAGCATGCTAATATGTATCATTGTGATTTTTGTGGTAGAGTTGGTCACTTAGCCAAGTTTTGTTTTGATTTGCGAATAGTTTCTAAATCGCAAAATATTTCAAGTAGACCAACATTATTTTAAAATGTTTCTCATTTGCAAAATAATCTTAAAAGACCATCTTTATTTGCAAATGTTCCTCGTGCACATCCACATGGTCAACATAACCAAATGCATCCTCTTCATTGCACTTATTGCAATCGAATGGGTCATTTGCATAATTATTGCTATGACCGGACCCGTGCACTAAATGCGCCCAAATGGGTTCATAACCCTAGGGCTTTGAGCTTGAATGATAGGGGTCATGTCCCTAAATCGTTTGGTACCAAGAGTTCTTGGGTACCAAAACAAATTTAATTTTTATACAAAAAAATTTATTGTTTTTCTTTTTTCTTTTTCTTGGTTTTGAAAAATTATACTTTAAACTTTTGAATATGAAAACAATTTTTTTTATCAAATTCTTTTGTTTTCATGATTATTAGTTTTTATTTTGATGAGAGGTTTGTATTTATATAACCCTCCGGATTTATTGGGTGTTTATTCCCAAATCATGTTTACCGAATGCTTAAATGTTTATATGGGTTGTTACTAGCTCAAGAGCTAGATATAATTGCCTCTCTTGATTTTTGAAAAT
>NC_033795.1:72053881-72080850 GCF_001876935.1 Asparagus officinalis | reverse complement strand
TTGTCTTTATGTATGTGAGTTGTGTTTAGCATTTTTTTCCATCTATGTTTGCTCACATATGTTTGCCATGATCTTCATTGCATATTTTCTATATGGTATTTTGATAGGGGGAGCAATCCCTATATCTTTTTATGTTTGATACTCACCCGTGCTTATTGATAGGGGGAGCTTTCGCTCTCTTAATTCTTTTGTCCCCTTTTTGATGTTGTCAAAGGGGGAGAAATATTGTGAGTATATTCTTTCTTGTTTATATATGCATGTGAATTATAATTTATATTTTCATTTCCTTTCATGCATATATCTCTTTTCGTAAATTGTTTGTCATCATCAAAAAGGGGGAGATTGTTGGCCTTCTTGTTTTGATGATGTTTAACAAACAATTTATTACTAATGTTGTTTGTCTAGTGTTTGTGCATTCCTATTTTTTGTAGACAAACAACGTTGTTGGAGTATGGATGGAATAGAGCTTCAACGATGATATCCAATGGAGGTTGGCGGAATGTCGGGTTGAAGCCTTGCTATTCAAGTTAAAGATCAAGTTCAAGCTTCATCCGCACGTGTACCAAGTCAAGCTTAATTGAAGATCAAGATTGCTTGGGTAATGTAGTTTAGGATTTATATTATGTGTGTTAAGTACGCTAAGCTCAAATATCTATACACACACATTTTATTGGTTTCCTTGTATATATATGTAGTCACATATATATACAACACAAGTTTTAGTTTTCATGTTTATAAATATGACATTACATGTTTCATATTTATTATTGTGATTTGGTTTATCTACTCAGATATGAAACAAATATATTTTCATATACATACTCATAGGTTTCATTTTCTATTGTATTTGTGAAAATATTGTATTCTTAGTTTGTAGACTTCAATATCAGTTTATACATGTTTTACTAAGTCTATAAAAACATTTCACAAAGTTTCAAAAGTTGGTTTATGTCAAAACATCAAAATTCAAGTATCAGTATTCGGTCGACCGCACCGGTCGACCGAACCTGAGTTCATATGTTCACTGGGCGACAGAGAGTCTGTCGGGCCGCCCGTCCGGTCGACCGAAAAACTCCATCGGTCGACGTCGGTCGACCGAATTCTTTCTTTCGGTCGACCGAACGTTCTGTCGGTCGACCGACAATAGATCCGTTAGACACTAACGGCTATTTTTCTGAGCTGTCTTCTGGGGCTTTGTTGTCCTTTGGCTTGGGGTTTTTTGGCTGAGTTGTGAGAGGGTATAAATACCCCATTGTCTTCAACTCTCAAGTTGTCTAAGAATGTTTTAAAAGAAGTTTTTTTAAACAAGGGTTTTAAAAAGAGTTTAAGCTTGTTTAAGCTAGTTTAAGGGTTTCGTTTAAGCTGTTTTGGTTTTCACAAGTGGAGGAGATTATCTTCTTGTTTGGGCTCCAATCTCCATCTCTCCATCTTGATCTAGAGAAGTGTTTCTAAACTCATCTAGCAATTTATTATTTTGATTATAATTTCCATAAGCTAGATTTATATTTGATTTTAGTTTAATTGTTTTATTGATACTCTTTGTTCACACACAACCTATTGAGCTTATTGTATTTACATTCATAGTATAATTTAGGGTTGTGGGTTTGTGACATTGAGAGTGTGCTTAATTGAGTTCTCACCTTGTTTTGAGAACAATCATTTATCATATTTGTGCTTATTGTGAGAATCACTTTGTAATACACTTATACACCGAGAGGAGTGTGTGGTGAGAGTCGGGGATCATCCCAAGAGGAGTGGCATCGGTTGACGTGCCTAGGGAGAGGTTGTAACCGAGCACTTGAGGGAGACACGGCTAGGTCCAACACTTAGTGGGTGTAGAGTG
Source organism: Asparagus officinalis (assembly GCF_001876935.1). Lineage (NCBI taxonomy): Eukaryota > Viridiplantae > Streptophyta > Magnoliopsida > Asparagales > Asparagaceae > Asparagus > Asparagus officinalis. The sequence continues at coordinate 72,079,007 of NC_033795.1, read as the reverse complement.
TGATTGCAAGAGTGTGAGTTGTAGAGTTTTCGGTTAGCTAGAAAATCGAGTGTGTAGAAGAAGTTTCGGCTTCCAAACCGGATTGTGTTAGTGGATTTCTCCCCGGGAGTGGGGAGCGGAGACGTAGGACGGAAGGTCCGAACTCCATGATCATATTGCTTGTTTGAGTTTGTCTTTGGCGTAATTGTTTTTACATTTATCTTATATCGCCAATTGTGCATTACTCATCCTTTTTGTGATCCACTATCTACTTTATATTGTTTACCCTTGTGTTAGTTTATATATCCTTGCATATATATTTTGCTATATATCTCTTTGCTAGGATATATCATATTGTATATTGCTTATCCTAGTTCATATATATTATTGCATTTTATACTTGCTAGGATAACTTGTTAATTAGTTTTAATTGGCATTTAATCGGATTAGATTAGCATAAGACCCTAATCACCCCCCCCTTCTAGGGTCTAACAGGTATCATTTTCCAACTATTGTTGAATAGCCTCCAATTTTCCTTCATGTGCTTCAATAAGTTTCCATAGAGCGTAAGCACTATCAAAATTAGCAAATTTGTTAGAAAACGATGAGTGAAAAGCGCTAATCAAATATTCTAACAAAAGCTTATTCATGTTAAACAATCTTTTGTCATTTTCACACCAATTTGATTTTTCCAAAATGGGAACAACATAGGCATCCTCAATAATTTCCCATAAATCAATTTGATTAGATTGAACGAAAAGTTTGAATCTAATACGCCATTGAGCATAGGGAAAAATATCCAAACGAGGAGCAATATTAATAGCATATCCTAAACAAGATGAATCATACATATCCATAAAGATGAAATGCAAGAAACACAATGTAATCAAAATTAGATTAGCACAAATACAATAACTTGGATCTTTAACTCAAGGCGGTTAGTCCTTAAATCAAAGAGCACCAAGCTCTGATACCAATTGTTAGACCCTAGAGGGGGGGTGATTAGGGTCTTATGCTAATCTAATCCCAATAAAATCCTAATTAAAATTATATAGATCAATATGTTCTTGCAAGAGATAGATATGAACAATAAAAACAATAAGAATATGCACAACTAAAATATGAGACAAGCAAAACACAAACACACGATATGTTTACGAGGTTCGGTCACCACGACCTACGTCCCCGCTCCTCACCTCGAGGAGATATCCACTATCACAATCCGGTTTGGAAGCCGGAACTTCTACACACTCGGTTTACAAGTTCACCGAAAACTCTCACACTACACAATCACTCAACAAACACACTTTACACACTAAGTGTAGGAACCTAGCCCGTGTCCTCCTCCTCAAGTGCTCGATTACAACCTCTCCCTAGGTTCGTCAATCGACGCCACTCCTATTGGATTTGACCCCGTCTCTCTCTCCTCACACTTCTCTCGGTGTACAAGTGTGTTACAAGTGAATCTCACAAATAAAGGTTCAATACATGAGTTTGTTCTCACATAACAAATGAGAACTCAGTGAAGCTCACACTCACTAAATTCCACACTACAACCCACAATATAATATGAGAATATCAAGCTCAATAAGTGTGTGTGATAATAGTGAATGAAACTCAATAAATATAACTCAATGAATATAGCTTAATCAATTGAAAGTGAAATAACAAGCTAATAATATAGCAAATGATTGTTCTCTCTAACAATGTGAGAACTCAATTAAGCTCACTCTCAATGTCACAAACTCACAACCCTAAATTATACTATGAATGTAAATACAATAAGCTCAATAGGTTGTGTGTGAACAAAGAGATAAAACAATATAAACTCAATATGAAATCTAGCTTATGAAATTAAGAACAAACTTATAAAATGCTAGAATTGAGTTTAAGGAAACTTCTCTAAAGATAACAAGAGAGTGGGAGAAGAGTGAATGCTCAAACACCAAATGATGATCTCCACTTGCTCTTGTGAAATTGAATTCACAAACTCAAAACACTCAAATGCTTAAAAGCTTATAAGCACACTTTAAACAAACTTAAACTCTTGATTAAAACTTTCTTAAACTTGTTTTAAAACTCTCTTGGATATCTTGAAAGAAAACAGCAATGGGGTATTTATACCCACACAAAATCTCAGTCAAAACCCTTAACAAAAGACAAAAATAGCCCCAGCAAACAGCTCAGAGAAATAGCCGTTGGAGTGCAACGGATCTATTGTTGGTCGACCGAAAACTCTGTCGGTCGACCGATGGAGAGCAAAAACACGAAGACAGCTCTGGACAATCGTCGGTCGACCGGTGCGGTCGACCGATGGAGCTTTCGCCCGACCTGACCGGTCGACCGACAGACTCTCTGTCGCCCAGTACTGAAAGATCAAATGATCGGTCGACCGGTGCGGTCGACCGAAATCTGATACATGAAAATGAAGTCTGAAAGCTGTTTTGCTGATTTTAAAACACTGTTTAAAAATATCAAATAAATTCCAAAAAATGTAAAACTTTGGGGAATGATTGTAGACATAATAAACATGCTACAGTGATTGGTTATCAGAAAGGACCTCCCAAATGAAAAATATCATCATTTTACAAAATAGTCCAAAACATGAAAATATGAGATACTTGAATTTTGATGTTTTGACATAAACTAACTTTTGAAACTTTGTGAAATGTTTTTATAGACTTAGTAAAACATGTATAAACTGATATTGAAGTCTACAAACTAATAAGACAATATTTTCACAAAATTGCATATTCTATGCAATGTTATAAAAACACAATAGAAAATATGAAATATATAATTTCATATATACAATCATAAAAACTCAAAACACATGTATGTATATATATAACTATATATATGCATAGAAATCAAAATTTGTGTATATATATATATATAACTATATATATATATATATATATACGAAGAAACCAATAAAATGTGTGTGTATATTATATTGAGCTTAGAGTTCTAACACACATAATATAAAACCTAAACTGAATTACCCAAGCAATCTTGATCTTCATTGTAGCTCTGATGCTTCACTCCACAATTCCGCCAACCTCCTCTTGATATGATCGTGTAGGCTCAATCCATCCATCCTCCAACAATGTTGTTTGTCTACAATATATAAGAATGTACAAACACTAGAAAAACAACATAAGTAGTAAATTGTTTGTTAAACATCATCAAAACAAAGAGGCCAACAATCTCCCCCTTTTTGATGATGACTAATGATGCACAATGTAGTGTAGTCTACTACGGTCTCAACACACATAATATAAACCTAAATTACCCAAGCTTGATCTTGATCTTCAATGAGCTCAACTTGGTACACATTGCGGATGAAGCTAAACTTGGATCTTGAACTTGAATTGTATGATGCTTCACTCAACAATTCCGCCAACCTCCTCTTGATATGATCGTGTAGGCTCAATCCATCCATCCTCCAACAACATTGTTTGTCTACAATATATAAGAATGTACAAACACTAGACAAACAACATTAGTAGTAAATTGTTTGTTAAACATCATCAAAACAAAGAGGCCAACAGGGAGATGGCGTGGCTATTCCCTGAATCATGGGATGTGACCATGTACTGTTAGGAGATACCATGCTTCTCACTTGTACCATGAGCGGCTATTTGATGGGTTTGGAGAGCTATACTCCTCCTCCTCACATCGTGGGAAATAAGAAGGCCCATCCCTATACGTAATACTACGACTGTTAGGTACTCTAGCTAGCTCAGCGAGCTTGTTGATCATGGGTGGATTCAGCTCTTGACTAGTGCAGGCGAAGCGAGCCTCATCCTTGAGCATGCAGGCGGACTTGGTGATTGTATGGATTTGACTGGTCACGCGTACTATGAGCGGCTACTTAATAGGATCGGAGTACTGTGCTCCTTCCCTTCACGTTGTGGGAAGTGGGAAGGCCTATCCCTGTACGTGACATAGCAGCCGCCGAGTACTATGGCGAGTCTGGCACGTTTATTATTTGTAGGTGAATTTGGCTCTTGACTAGTGCAGGCAAGGCGAGCCTCAGCCGTGGGCATACAGGCAGACTTAGCGATTGCATGGATTTGACTAGTCACTCGTACTGTGAACGGCTACTTGATGGGCTCGGAGTACTGTGCTCCTTCCTTTTACGTCGTGGGAAGTAAGGAGACCCATCCCTGTACATGACATAGCAGCCGTCGAGTACTCTAGCGAGTCTGGCGAGGATGTTGATCGTCTGGCTGATTGTCTGGGTATGCAGGCGAATTTAGCTCTTGAGTAACCTTAACTCACGCTGGCGGGTTAAGTTTGTGGGCGAGTCTCTAATCACTTGGCGGATTGCCCAAGTGTAGACGGATTCGATGATCACGTAGCCCTGGTTTGTGCTAGTGAGTCAAACACACGGGTGAGCCTAATTTTCAAATCGTGTGGGCGACTCGAATAGGCAGACGAATTCCAGTCTTATCTGTAAAGGAAATTTTTACCCTCTACAAGACCCCCTTCAAAGTTTTTAGACCTAAACCAACTTGCGTGTGTTCTGGAATACTTTGAATAAAAAGGTTCCTATTAAGTTAGGGAGAATTTGGCTCCCTTGGCTAGGTTGAGGCTTTTGGGTGAATTCGAGTGGTGCGAGTGCATGCAGGCAGGATTGATGTCGTTAGAATCGGGTCCCTCCTGACAAAGGACAGGCGCATGAGGACAAGCCACGTGTCTGTGGGGGACATTTCCGCATTTGTTAATTAAGACGACGCCTCGTCTTCGTGTGTTCGCTTCAAGATATGGATTTGATGGTGCTTTTACTCCTAGCCATCAATTCGATGGGGATCGTGTCTTGAACTGCTAGATCCTGGCCATTCACGCGGAATTCCAAACGTTCCACCTTGCTCGAGGCCGTTTGATTTGAATCGTATAATCGAAACGCTTCAAAGAGATCCTACGTATATAGTGTGGACTTCATCTCTTTTGCAGGAGGATCACTGCACTCATAAGTTCTCTTGCTCCAACTTTCTTAGAGAAAAACCTAGACCCCTTAGATCCGAAATGGCTTCAGGAGCGGGAACATATGGTTCAAAGGGGAAGAAGGAGGCTATCCAGCCTGAACCCATCATTCTTTCAATCGACGAGGAGGAGGAATGCACCAAGGCTTCCCCTCAGCGGTCTCCTCAGTCTCCTCCTTCTGGCAAATGGGCCGTCCCTCTGATCCAAGCTATCGCTATGATTCGAGTCGGTCAGGAATCATCCTCTCCGAGCTCCAGATCTACACAGGGTATCCTCAGGCAACTGCAGAATGCTATGAAGCAAGCGGTTTTCATCACTGGCCTTGGCTGGGGAACCTATGCAGACTTTAAACCTTTTCTGATGAGCTTCATCACCGATCTTAGGCGTATGGGCAAATCTCGAGAGGCCTCGCGTTGTATGGTCACGCTCTTTCGTTTTGAGCTGTTCCTGACACACCTGGAGACTCTGTTGCAAGAGAAGGAGATGTCGGATCAAGGAGGTCTTGTCTCGCAATTGCTCCACCGTCAAAGTCAACTACAGGCGGAAATTGACGCTTCAATCGCCACTATCGCTTGAATGAAGACTCAGCTGACAGCGGAAGAGGCGGCCCTGAGGGACTTGTGGCTCAAGAGCGTGGACGTTAGCGATGCTGTCGAAAGGGAGATGCAGACTCTTCAGGCGCTCCGTCAAGAGAGATCCTTTGTTGCTGCTACTCCTGAGGCCAAGATCCGCAATGAGACGGAAGATCAGGTTCGAGCGGATCGGGCGGAGAAAGCAGCCAAGATCGAAGCTGAACTTGCCTCTCTAACCGAGATGCTGTAGGACCGACGGGGGTCTTAGTTCTTAGGATCTTTTTATGATTCTTTGTGTTGTTTTGTTATAACTATCTTTGGATAGCTTGTTGTTAACTTGTTGAAACAATTCGTCATAACTCTAGTTGTTTTTTTAATATTGGCTGAATGGAGTGTTATGCTTTTCATTACTCAACATTATATGCATATACTTTCCTTCTCTTGTTTCTTTTAGGATTTTTAGCAAACCCCCAGCTATCAACGGGTTACCGCAAGTATATCGTCGCTTAGGGGCGATCTGGGTCGTCGATTTTGATCGTGGCCACGTCTCTCAACCGCAAGTACCTCTTTTCTTAAGGGCGATCTGGGCCGTCGACTTTGATCGTGGCCGTGCCTCTCACCCGCGAGCGTTTCGCCTTTAAATAGACTTCGTCCCCTTGCTTTTGAAGACTGCTGTGCTCAGGAAGTTTTGTTCAATAATTTTAGAGAGAAAGAACTCCCGCTTCGTCTCTGACTCTCCGATATGGCGCCAAAATCTAAGAGATGCGTCGCGAGGGAAAGGGCCCCGCTCGCTATCCTACCGCCGGTACGGCCGCCAACGCTCCTGGGACACACTTGGGTAAGTCGAACGGTTTGTCTAATGACTTCACATTGATGGTCAACGTTGGGTCGGGAAGATGAGCACTGCTCGTCTTCTTCAGTGGACTTTGCCATTTTTTGCCAATTTTCCCGATTAGGATGAAACTGGCCCCTTTTTTTTGTCGCTGCTCACAACGGGCGCTGTCAAGTTAACCGTTGGCCGATTTGCAATGTGTGAGTTCCGTCAGCTGACGAATTCTAAATGCAGGCGAATTTCATCCACAGGCGAAATTAAGACCAGCTCAAACCGTGGCTGAATCCTAGCTGGGTTCGGATTTTAGGCGAACTTGAGGACGGCGTGAACCCCAACTTTAATTAGGCTTGAATTAGGTAGACCAAAGTGGCACGTGAGCCCAGGCTATCGGGCGCAAACCATACAAATTCGAATGACGAATTCGACTTGTAGGTGGGCTGCGCTTTTAGTGTGCCACGCATCTGTTTGTGGCTTAATACGCCCGCTAATCAAGACGTCGTGTGCATGTCATTTCACATTAAAGGCGGCATAGTGGGTTTCTTCGTTCTTCATGCTTGATCTGGACCGTTGGTGAGGGATCGTGTTTGAAACTGCCAGATCTCAACCGCCCGCACGGGATCCTGAATCATTTGGCCTTACTTTCGACTATTTAGTTTGAACCGTCCAATCGAAGGAGTTTTAGCATTCATTGTTTTCTGCAGGAGAACCCAAGCTTTCTCTTACTGTGTCTGAGATGGCTCCACGAGTTAAAATGACTGCCTCAAAGAAGAGTCGGGGGGGGGGGGGGGTTCCTCCTCTGTCGTTGCCAGCCCATTGGCGCCGAATTATCTTTGTGTTCCACCCATGTGAGTTGTTTCGCAATTTTACCTTCTTCGTTGTGTTGTTCAGGTCGAGAGGGTGCACCTGCCGTCAGGAGATCTTTGCCTGAGCCTATTCTTGTTTCAGATGATGAATCCGGGGAGCACGCGACTATGTCCAACTCGCACTCTGCTCCACTGCCTGAAACAAGACCTTGTCTCGAGGTTCCGCCTATCGCCATGCTTGCTAGTGGCCAAGAGCCAGTTCCTTCAGAACTTCTCCCCGTTCCGGCTCGCGTTGAAGAACTGGAGAGTGCTGCGAAGCAAGTGATCTCCCTTGTTAGTCTTGGTTTGGGGGTGTATTATAACTTCAAGCAGTCCCTTTTAGATCGCGTGGTCAACCTTAGGTGGCTAGGAGAATCCCGACTCGCTACACGTTGTATGATGAGGCTGCTTCTCTTGGAATCACGGCTGATGCACTTGGAGGACTTGTTGCCTGTGGATCCGGTGGCTGATGTGGAGCCGTTCTTGTCTCATGCCCGATGTCAAGAGACGTAGGAACTGGAGGTGCGGGCATGGAATATAGCAGACTTGGAGTCCTACATTGGCCTTTTGACGGATCAACAACGTTTACTAGAGGCCCGGATGGATGTCCTCACCTTTACCATCTCCCGTTTAAAAGCGAGTTGGAGCAAGCGGAGACGACTCTGAGGGGGCTCTAATTTGAGAGTTGGAATGCTGATAGGGCCATCGAAGAGGCAACTCAAAATCTTAGGATGCTGCGTCAAGAAGATTCTATTGTTGCTTCAACCTTCAAGGTCCGGACTAAGAAGGAGGCCGAGGATAAAGCCCAGGAGGATCACACAAGACGGGTGGCCGCGGTCAAAGCCGAACATGCGTCCTTCAGCTTGTTGGACTAGGCTTTCAGGGCTAAAGCCGTGTTAAGACATTTTGTCTCATTTTGCTTTTAATGTAGTGTTATAACTTGTTTGATTGTAAAGTCATAACTTTGTTCAAATGTATTGTCTTAAAGCTAGATGAATGTTATGCTCTTTTGGTTTCCCAAATGTGTTCGTGCATATACTCCTCTTTGTTATTGTTGCCTCCTATCCTTCAGCTTTTATCTTTCTCTGTGAGGTCGCTGTAGGTGGACTTTTAGCCATAGGCGAATTCAAGCTATGGGCGAAATTCGACCATAGGCGAATTCAAGCTGCGGGCAAACTGTAGTCACAGGCGAACTTTAGTCATATGTGAATCAAGCCACGTGTCTGGTTGCGGTCTCACGTGTTTGCCAGCTGGGCTGACGTCGGCACGTCGCTTCACATTAAAGGTGACATGATGGAAGTTCTTCGTTCTCCGTGCCCAATCTGGGCCATTGAACGATAGGCACATACTTGGGCTGTTCGTGCATATACCCCTTTTTATTCATCTGACGCATCCAGCCGCGATGCGGAGTCCAAGCCTTCGGATTCTGTTAACTTGCATACCCAAGTCGAGGAATTAGAGAATGCCGTGAAGCGGGTGATCTCGCTCATCGATCAGGGCCGTGGTACCTTCACTGATCTAAAGCTGTCTCTCTTCGATTATGTGGCCCACATCCAGCACCAGGACGACTATAGGTTCACCATACGGTGCTCGATGAGACTCATTGATCTAGAATTGCTCCTAACAAAATTGGAGGACTTGCGGCAGACGCATTTGGAGCCTGAAGTGATGCTATTCTTAGCTTCAGCTCGTTGTCGTGCCATGTGGCAGCAAGAGTGGCGCAGGCAAGATATAGAGGACCAAGAATCCCTTATCAGTCATTTGGATCTTCAGCAGCACCTATTGCAACCTAAAATGGAGTCTATCATTTCCTCAATCTTTGTGGGCATGATCTCGTATGGCGAGGGGGAGTCACTTTAATGGGCCTACGCATTCGGAGCGAGACCGTGCACGGCGATCTTGCAAGGCAAAGCGTACTCTACCATTACTACGCTAGGAGGATGCCACCGCTAACGCTTCTTTTGAGGCAAGGGTCTAGCGGTAGGTAGAGGACGAAGCCCGCGCTGTGCATGCGGAGAAGATAGCCACAGTCAAAGCCAAGCTCGCATCCTTTAAACTTCTAGACTAATCTCGTAAGATAGGAGTAGATTTAAGATGCCATGTTCAATGTTTTGTTTCTTAAACGTAATGTTATGACCCACTTGATTGTAAAGTCATAACTTTGTTCGAATGTATTGTCTAGAAACGGCTAATGAAATTCGTGCTTTCTTGACTCTGAGATGTCGCACACACACTCTTTTCATATATATATTTTTTTATTGTGTCGCTATTCAGCGTCTTACTCATGCGATAGGCAAGCTCAATTGCTAGCGAGTTTATGCCACAGGTGAAACTCAAGCTCAGGTGAGTTTGTGATGTGAACAAAACTCAAGCGTAGGTGAGTTTATGCTAAGGAGAAACTCAAGCGCATGCGAATTTGTGTCACAAGCGAGACTCAAGTGCTGGCGAGTTCATGCCACAGGCAAGACTCAAGCTTCAATGAGTTTGCACCGCAGGTGAAACTCAAACGCAGGCGAGTTCATGTCGCAGGTGAGACTCAAGCTTCGATGAGTTCACGTCGCAGGTGAAACTCAAGCGCGGGCGAGTTCATACCATGGGCGAACTCAAGCGCAGGCGAGTTCATGCCACAAGCGAACTCGAGCACGGGCAAACCACGTGTTTGCTCATGGTCCTATATGCTTGCCAGCTAAGACGGTGCATCACTTCGCATTAAGTGTGAGGTGACGAAACACTTCCCCTTCTGTGCTTAGTCCCCGCCGTTGGTTCGGCATCTCAGAGGTTGAGGCTTTTATAGGCGGCGAATTCAAAGTGCCACTGGAGAACTGAGCTGCTCGATTCGCTCGAGTAAGCGAATCTCATCCGTTGAACCCCCGGCTATATAATGTGTTCGCCACTCTCTTGGTAGGGTTCTCATGCTCATGAAGTTTTGTTGTAGAGAATTCTTGCAGAGGCTTCGGTTGTTGCCGAACAATGGCTTCCTTGAGACCCAGCCGAGCACTTTCAGGCAAGGAGGTCGCTTCCTCCTCCGGTGCCGCCGACGCTGCCTTGCCGCCTACCGCTCCTAACCCTAACCCGACGTTCGACATCCTCAAGCGGTTAGAGGATGACTTTCAAAGGGCGGCCACCCTCATCAGCCAGGGCCGTGGTAGATGCTATGATATGATTCCTCATGTCGCCGGTTGTCTTGAGGAGATTCGGCACCTAGGGGCACTCCATTGGCTAGGCGGTGCGGGAGAGAGCTCAATCGCTTGAGGGAACTCCTATATCATCTGGAAAAATTAGTCCAGGCGAAGCCCAATGATGAGACGACGTCACTTCTGATCAGTGCTCGGATCCAGTGGGAGTTCGAGCGCAAGGAGCGAGAGGAGAGCATGTCGGCCAAGGAGGCTTATATCGCGCGTCTTCACAGGAGACACCGTGACTTGCTGGACTAGATGGACGCCTATCTTGATGCCACCTTCTTCTTTGATGCCGGGTCCCTTCAAGGAGAGGAGAACCTGAAGAGGCTCGAGCGCGATAAAGTGCGGGTCTATGGTGCTGTCGAGGATGAATTGAAGGCTCTTCAGGTCCTCCGGCAAGAGGAAGAGGACGCCGAAGCTGCTCTTGACAAGCTTCGCCAAACTAAAGAGGAGAAGGTCGCGGCTCATATATATATATATATATATATATAGGGAAAACGGATCCTGAGCTCGAGCTCAGGAAACTTCCTGCGCTTGAGCTGATGTGCCCACTCGCGATTGGAGCGGTTTTCTTCTGAGCGGAAGTGTTCGAGCTCTGGGTTTTTTTGCAAATTGGCTTCTCTTTTTCCTAGGTCATTCTCTACCTGCTCCTCCTCCTCATTTCATCCCCGTCCTTTCTTCTCCATTTTCCTCTCCATTTCTGCGCTCGAGCTCTGGAACCCAACAAGAGATCAAATCCCTGTCCTTTCTTCTCCATTTTCCTCTCCATTTCTGCGCTCGAGCTCTAGAACCCAACATCTCTACGCTCGATCTTCGGTTCCCAGCAAACTTCCTGCTCAGTCGAAATCCTTGTAAGTTGTATTCCCCTTCATTCATTTTCGTTTTTCTGTTTTAAGATTTGGTTTATGGGATCTACCTATTTTCTGCGATTTTCTGTTCGGATTGGTTGCTGATCTGAAATTTGGTTGAAATTTGGTGCTTAGGGTTTTTATTTATGTGAATCGGTTCCTTTTTTGTGAGGATAATCACAAATGAAGAACTTTTATCTTGTCTGAGACTAATCATAAATGAAGAACTTTTAGTAGCTTTGTTTACAGTACCAAAGAGGCGTTCCATTTAACTTGAAGATGAGTGGAGACAGTAATTGTAATAAGCTCCTGGATATGCCATAAGTTCAATGTAACGTTTAGCAAACATTTTCCATCTAAATTGGCTTCTTTCTTTCTCTTTATTTTCTCTACAAGTTCATGTCTCTATTGTTATTCTTGAGCTTTGAAAGAGTTTTGGTAAATTGTGTTGTATGTGAGTTCTTGTCGATGTGATTTTCTTTCTTTTTTTCTACTCGTAGTCTGATATTAAGAAAGTTTAGAAAGAATGATGAACTTAACAAATTGGTATAATCTAGTTTAAGATTCTTGGACAAAGTGTCGTATGAGAAAATGTAGAGGATTTGTGAAAACAGATTTGATAATGTTAAACGAACAACCAGCTACTATCGTGGGAGATTTGTATTAAATCAATTACAGAAAATATTAGTGTATATGTAAGTATGTATAAGTTATTATCTGTGAGAGCTAGCCAACTTTTTTTTTCAAATTAACCTCGTTCAAAAACTTGAGAATTTGTCCTCTGACTCAATCTCATTCAAACTTCCTGCTAGATGATATTTATGGAAAATACCATTTGGCTCGCGCGAGTTGCAACTCGCGTGAGACAAAACAGGGGGGTGGGACCCACAGCTGTGGGTCCCACCCCCCTGTTTTGTCTCACGCGAGTTGCAACTCGCGCGAGCCAAATAGCAGGGCTCGATATTTATATAGTGAATCTGTTGATAGCATGTTATTTGCAGATAAAAGATGAAGAAGTTTTCGGAAGAGTTCAGTGGAGAAGATGAGGGTTTAGTTCCAAGATATTATTGTGGGTTAATTTGCAAAATATGGATGTGCAAGCAAGGACACAATAAGGGCTTGGAATTTTATGGATGTCCGAGATACAAGGGACCTAATTGTAAGGGTTGCAACTTCTTCGAATGGGTGGGTGATACTAAGAACATCACAAAAAGACTGGAAATGCTGGAAAAAAATGTTGAGGTTTTGAAAAAAATGCTGAGTGGTGTAATTTTATATTTAAAATTTATAAGTATCGTTGTACTGATATTGTTGTTCTGTATTATAGTCAAATGACTGAGCAACATATCAGTGAATGACTAATGTATCTAAATATCCTATTGTAAACGAATGTTCAAACTGGTTATGGTTATTTGTTATGGTTCACTTGTTATGATTATTTGGTATACCTTAATATTGTTTCTTTGAGTTTGCTGTCTTGAGAATCCTATTTACAGATAGTGTTGCTCACGCCTTAAATGTCCTCCCACGCATTTCTTTAAGTTCCTTACGCGTTCAGAATATTTGTTCACCAGCACAGATGCAAATCCCATTAATTGCAACTACTTAGCAAAGACAGCTAATACAAAGTGGATAACAATTTTGGCTTCGTGGACACAAAATTAGCAACAAGACCTCACACTTCAGAACATAATTCTCTGTCATAGCAACATATGCTTAAAGAATCCCAAACCATTCTCTTCAGTTTAGTTTTATACGAAGATAGATAGATAGATGAGCCTACCTCACACTGAAATGAAACCTTTTGTCATTGCACACATCGAGAAAAAACAAGGGATATTAATGGACATACAGGATGCAAGTAATCAACAAGAAACACAATGCAGAATGGTTCCATCATTTTTTTTAACAAGAATATTAAGCACTCTTGTCAGATTGGGAATTTTTAGAATTCTGCAGAACAAATATCTTTGACATACTATTACAAATAGTGAACTGAATGTTTCCACACAAACACATTTGTCCATCAGGTACAAGTTCTAAACTTCCAACACAATAGTAAGCCAACAGGATAGTGCCCCCAAACACAATTATCTGCAAAAGTTTAACAAATACAATATCAGATTTGAAACTATTGCATTGCTACAATATACTCAAAGGCAAAATGTAGTTTCATCACCAATTCTTAAAAAGCGCATCTCCATAAACTTTGTTCGTTAGTCTTCTTTGTCAGTTTCGCTGCATAAAATGTCAAAGATAAAATTAATATTACGATTTAAGTAATAAAATATTGTAACTTGTTAATGTACTTAAACATACCTGAGCTTGTTAACTGTACAACTAGTCCTATAATGCCCAAGTTGTCCACATCTGCCACATGTACGCTTTTGCCTCTCTTTCTTGTCTTGTGCTTGTTCTAAAGTTGATTTAATTCTCGTGGCATTGCGTGGACGACCTTTGGTTCTTGCTTGTTTTTCCGGGTCACGAACTGTAATTTGCGGAATATGCTGGATTGTATGTGAAGTAGGTATCTGTGGAATATCTGGGTCAAGAACGTTGCTGCTACCATCATCTATTGCTTGACACCCTCTGTCTTCTTCTTCAACCCTCTCTATGAAACTTGTTAACAAAGAATCAAGCTCATGCATTCTCTTATCTGACTCAAAGGCAAGCTCCAGTGCATTGTTGGTTTTTGCTTTCAAAGCCCAAGATTTCAACAAATTTATTTTTTCTACACCGCCTGCAATGTTTTTGCCAAACACAACATTGTAGGCGTCAAAAAATGCTAATAGATATCCCAAACATAGAGAAGATCACTCAAAAAAATCACAAGAATTGATCTCATACTATTTTTGGAAAATCAAGACAGATATGAACTGTCTCGCCAGCGAGACAGACTTTGCTGTCTCGCCAGCGAGACAGGATGCCCAAGGTGAAACTGCGGTTTTGTATTAAGAGTTCTAAAATCTTCATGTGCTTCACTCAATCGTCGATGCGTCATGGCCTTTTCATATTGAGTTACAAATTCTTTTAACTGTGTTTGTGAATTCACATATCCATCAAAGAATGAGTTGATGCTTTCACTCCTTTGAGTTGATCTCATTCCTGCAAAAAAAATACCTTTTAAGAAGCATGTCACCCAATGGTCTCGATACATGTACATAGTTTGCAGCCATCCATCTTCTTCTTCTATTATCTTAAATTTCTCCTTCATCTCGAGCCAATGAAAATTACAGTTCTCAATGTTACCACTATTACACCACAAGTCCTAATATTTTTGAAATTCTTCACCATAAACAGAATTCAAAGTATGCAAATGATCGGCGATATGTCGCTGCAGATGCCAATAACAATAACGATGCCTTGTATTTGGAAAGACTTTATGAATGGCATTGCACATTGCTCGGTCTTGGTCTGTGATGATAGCACTTGGTTCAATTCCATGCATGCAGTTTAACCATTCATGAAATAACCAAACAAATGTTTCTTCTTGTTCATCAGCTAGCAATGCGCAACCAAATAAAGTAGATTGTCTATGATGATTCACCCCAGTAAATGGTGCAAATGGAAGACTAAACTTGTTGGTTTTGTAAGTCACATCAAACACAATAACATCATTAAATTTCAAATAAGTTTCTCTTGATTTTCCATCTGCCCAAAAAACACTTCTCATTTATCCAGTACAATCTACTTCCAATGCAAAATAAAAATCTACATCACTAGCCGTCTTTCTTTGAAAATATTGGATAACAGATATACATTCATTGCTAATATTGTTGTGCCTTTGAGTTTTCATATAGTCAATGCACTGTTGTGGTGTTACTGATTCATCTTCTCTACCGCTTGTGGCGTTAATAACACGAGAAATAGTGGAAGGAGTAATACCCTCTTCTTGCAAACATTGAATCATTTTTTTACACCTTTTACTTCTATGAAATTGTTGTTGTGACCTGTGCATCTTTGCTTTATCGGGACTACTGAGCATGTGGTTTGTATGATCTTCAATAAAACCTACAACTTCCCATGTTTTATCCTCCAATAATTTTATTCTCATCATTGCTTTACAGCCAACTCTAGTCTCTCGCCGATGATTAATATTTTTTCCTATATCTCTCTTGTCTTTATTAGATCTGTAACCTTCTTTGTCACAAACAAATTTTCTATTCAATACTTCTTTATCTTTCTGGGAGTAATTCACTGAGCTTTTTCTGATTCCAAATCCCATCATCAATGCATACGAGTTATAATAGTCATAGGCCTCCACATGACTATTAAACTTCATTCCTAAACATGGTTTTTCACCAATTTGCATTTGACTTGCATTTCTACATTCAGATGTACTATCATCATTAAACATCGTGCTATTTATCTCCTCCATTCTGAAATAAAGATAATTGTTGAAAAATATATATAATTACTTAATGTTACTATTTCAAATAACATTTTTAATGTCAGCGAATTGATGATATTAATGATGTACCTTGAACCAGGTTTAGCAATTTGTCTTCTTCTTACCCCTTGAAAGCTCTGAGAAATTGCTCCCCAGAAGACAAGAACAAAGACTACCAAAAAAAATTAAGAACAAAGAATTAGAAATACTAGTGTTGTAATTAGAAATCTTCATGAATTTCAGAATAACTTTGTCCAAGAATCTTAAACTAGATTATACCAATTTGTTAAGTTCATCATTCTTTCTAAACTTTCTTAATATCAGACTACGAGTAGAAAAAAAAAGAAAATCACATCGACAAGAACTCACATACAACACAATTTACCAAAACTCTTTCAAAGCTCAAGAATAACAACAGAGACATGAACTTGTAGAGAAAATAAAGAGAAAGAAAGAAGCCAATTTAGATGGAAAATATTTGCTAAACGTTACATTGAACTTATGGCATATCCAGGAGCTTATTACAATTACTGTCTCCACTCATCTTCAAGTTAAATGGAACGCCTCTTTGGTACTGTAAACAAAGCTACTAAAAGTTCTTCATTTATGATTAGTCTCAGACAAGATAAAAGTTCTTCATTTGTGATTATCCTCACAAAAAAGGAACCGATTCACATAAATAAAAACCCTAAGCACCAAATTTCAACCAAATTTCAGATCAGCAACCAATCCGAACAGAAAATCGCAGAAAATAGGTAGATCCCATAAACCAAATCTTAAAATAGAAAAACGAAAATAAATGAAGGGGAATACAACTTACAAGGATTTCGGCTGAGCAGGAAGTTTGCTGGGAACCGAAGATCGAGCGTAGAGATGTTGGGTTCCAGAGCTCGAGCGCAGAAATGGAGAGGAAAATGGAGAAGAAAGGACAGGGATTTGATCTCTTGTTGGGTTCCAGAGCTCGAGCGCAGAAATGGAGAGGAAAATGGAGAAGAAAGGACAAGGATGAAATGAGGAGGAGGAGCAGGTAGAGAATGACCTAGGAAAAAGAGAAGCCAATTTGCAAAAAAACCCAGAGCTCGAACACTTCCGCTCAGAAGAAAACCGCTCCAATCGCGAGTGGGCACATCAGCTCAAGCGCAGGAAGTTTCCTGAGCTCGAGCTCAGGATCCGTTTTCCCTATATATATATATATATATATATATATATATAATCCCCCTCCTAGTTTTCAAAACATATTTAAAGAGTTTTAAACATGTTTTGTAGAGCCTAAATGACTAGTTTATGAATAAAGTCAACTTTTTTTGTATTATGTGTAAAAAGACTAGGTCTTTCTATGCTAAAAAGATTGAGAACGATTTTTACAGAAGTATTTAAGTCCTGAAGATGATTTTAAAATATGGTTAATCTAAAGAAATAAGTTTGATTCGTTGTTTTGAGCTTTTATGCATGTTTTAGGGTTTTGAATACAAATCAAGTGCATAAAATTATGTTTATAATTGTTGAGTTGTTTAATCTAATGCATAGAATCTTTTTTATAATTGTTGAGTTGTTTCCAGATGTTCATATCTGCTGTGACATGTTTGCATACAAGTTTCATGAAGATTTAATCATATTTGAATCACAAAAATATGACGTGAACACGACATACACAAAAAATTGAGAATATGGAATCAGGGTTCACGGTCGACCGTCACGGTCGACCGCGTGCAGGACAGAGACCTGGGTAGTCTCTGGAGCCCGTCGCGGTCGACCGCCACGGTCGACTGTCAGTTTGTTTTGGATGTGCATGTTTATATGGCTTGGTTTTGGTTTGTCGAGCAGATTTCTCGATCTAATGATGATAAACTATGATATTAGTGATTGTTAAACACCTGGGATGATGGTGAACTTCAGATGTGGTCACGCACACCGAGATTTTATGCATGTATGCTAGATTGTGTTAGATTGACACACTTTTGACATGAGTTAATTTGATAAAAACATATGAATAATGTTGTTCTATACGTATCCGGAAATAGGAAAATGAAACCTATTTGTCGCATAACGATTGAGTAAGAGTATTACAAAAGTATCATTATTACACGTATCCGAAATTGGGAGATAATAAAACCTATTGCCGCAGAGCGATTGAGTAAGAGCATTACAAGAGTATCGCTATAGCACAAGATGATGCACACATAGATAATTAATCAGTTATAAGCTTTACTTTTATGATAGATTGCCCGCGAGTAGGGTATTTCCTTTGAGATTTGGATACACCCGTTATGAACGGTAGATATTTTTGTTTTAGCAATTGTTGATATTCTCTTATGTTAGAGCAGATCACTCGGATGTAGTTCGAGATGAGATGATTATTCTTTATGTTGGAGATTGGGGTATTTATAATTGATTATTTGTTTTTCATTCATAGAGAGTTATATGAATGATTTTATATATACATGTACTGACTCTATTTTCTATATACTCCTACCCCTTTCCCTGGGGAGAGGTAGTGATGATCTCGCTAGCGCTTTGATGCTCGTTGTTTTCCCCCCTTTTTCATACAGCAAGTCCGGCGCATGGAGAGTCGCAGGTTGATGGGACATCTTAGTTGTCCGTTTAGCTATTTATTATATTTTGTAGTTATTGCAGAACTCCACCTGTAGTTGATATTATTTTCAGACTCTAGATTAGTATTTTATTTCATAGAGTTGAGAGCTATTGTAAGACTTTGTTTATTTGACTCATTGTATTTGAGATTTAGTTTAGACTCAGAGATATATCTATTTCATTCCAGTTAGGCTCATTATTAATATTTCTTATGCTTCTTCTGTGTATATTCGGTGTTGTTCTATTTCTAGTGGCACCCCAGGGTTCACACAAGGCTGCACCCTAGAGAGAGGATGATTAGGGTCTTATGCTAATCTAATCCAATTTTATGCCAATTAAAACTAATTCAAATATTATTCTTACAAGATAGATATACAATGTGTTATAAGAAAGAATATACAATATGAATAAAGAGATATATCCTAGCAATGAGATATACTATGAGTTATATGTGAGGGTATACAAAAGACACAAGGGTAAACAATTGTCTACTGAAGATACAATTATGATAGGGCAATATAAATAATGCAAACACGCAATATGATCACGGAGTTCGGACCTTCCGTCCTACGTCTCTGTTCCCTACTTCCGGGGAGAAATCTACTATCTCAACCTGGTTTTCTACACTCACCCGAATAACGTTTACACCTCACACTCGGTTTTCTAGTTCACCAAAAACTTTACAATCTCACACTTTTGCAATCCCACTTTACACCCTCTTAAGTGTTGGTCTCTAGTCCGTGTCTCCCTCAAGTGTTAGAAATTATAACCTCTCTCTAGGTATTGTTACCTACCCCATTCCTCTTGGGACGACCCAGTCTCTCACTATACACTTCTCTTAATGTACAAGTGTATTACAAGGTAATCTACACAATTAGGCATGAATACAACTTTGGTTGTTCTCTATAATGGACGAGAACTCAATTAAGCTCACTCTCAATTGATACAACTCCCCACAACCCAATTATACAATGTATATAAATATAATAAGCTTAATAGTTGTGTGTATAAGCAATGAGAAAATCAATTATAAACTCAATGTAAACCCTAGCTTGATAAAAATGATAAATAACAAATAATTAATACAAAGCTAGTATTGAGTTTAGAAATTCTTCTTTGAAGAAATAAGATGGAGATATGGATTAAGATAAAGCTTAAACAATGTAGATGATCTCCTCCACTTATGGAAACTTCTTCACAAACCAAACAAGTTTTAAACCAAACTTAAACACACTTAAACACCCTTTAAAAACTTGTTTAAACTTTTTTTTGTTAGTTTGAGAGTTGAAGGTAGTAGGGTATTTATAAGAAGAGAAGGTATCAGCCAAAACCCAGAGAAATCCAACAAAAATCTCCCAAAAACCAAGAAACAGATTCTGTACAAAACTAGCCATTTGACAGGCTGTCAGTTGACTGACGGGCGGTGCCAGTCGACGGATAAGCTGAACATAGTATTCAAATACGAGCTTATTAGTCGACTGCCAAATATTTTCAGTCAACTAAAAAACTTTAGTCCACTGGTCTGTCGACAGAAACAGAACAGAGACTAAATGAAGATTCCATGCTTTCTTCAGTCGACTCATCAGTCGACTGACCTCATCAATCATTTGATCAGTCGACTGATAACAGGTTATCAGCTTGACATGGTTTTGAAAATGAGTTTCGATACTCTGTTAAAAATAGCAAATAAATTCCAAAAAAATAAAACTTTAGAAAATGATTGTAGACATGATAATGAACATGCTACAAAGACTGGTTTTTAAAAAGCTCTTCCCATTTGTAAAATATTACCATTTTACAAATAAGTCCAAAACATGAAAATGTAAACACATGAATTTTGACATTTTGGCTAAACCATGTTTTGACGCTTTACAAAATAATTTTGTAGACTTAATAAAATATGTATATGATTATAGTTAAGTCCAAAAACTAAGAATATAATATTTTCACAAAATTACATATTCTATGCAATATATTCTTAAACACAATAGAATATGAAACAAATAAAAATGTGAAAAACTTTGTTTGTTGTTTCATATCTATGTAGCTAAACCGCTTAAAGTACTTAACACACATAATATAAACACCTAAACTAAATTACCCAAGCTTGATCTTGATCTTCATTAAGTTTGACTTGGTACACTTACGGATGAAGCTTGAACTTGAATCTTTAACTGGAATTGCGTTGCTTCACTCTACTATTCCACCGACCTCTATTAGATGATCGTGAATGCGAAATTCCATCCAACCTCTGACATGTTGTTTGTCTACAATAAATAGATAATCACAAACGCTAGACAAACAACATTAGTGATAAATGGTTTGTTAAACATCATCAAAACAAGAAGGCTAATAATAATCATAAGAGATAAGAGAATGTGAAGCGCTAAAATTAAAAAGAATACAGACTAGAAAGGAGTTCACAAGGAACGTACCTTCCACCAAGGCCTCGCTTGCGCCATGATCACGAGGAACAACTACATAGACTTTGCCGATAGCCGAAAGCTGCTGTGCTGAATCGCCTAGAATGTATGAGAACATTTGTCCCTGCTGAACTCTTGATATGGCGATGCATCAATCCTCAACTGCTACCCCTCGACCATGAGCATGGTTCTATTGCTACTGTTGATTCTTGCCCTACTGGCCAGCTGTAGGTGCGCTGTGATACTTTGTTGCTTTGTGCCCAAACTTATTATAGTTGAAACAAGTCTCCTAAAATCTATGCTGCTGTTGTGCCCTCTGATCCTATTGATGTCCCTTCTTTCGGGTGTAGGCATCGAAAATTGCCTATAGGTCTCCACGAACGGTTCAGTGTTAAAGAGCGACGATGAACGTCACTATCCGATCTACAGGAGTTCGATTGACGTTGATGAACGATTGAAGTGAATCGACGAACTACGTGAGCTGATAGGATTTTGGGATAACAAAGGCACAGGCTAATCGAGAGCCCCGCGATGTTGCAAAAAGAACAACGCCCTTCGTGTCTCGCTCATTCTACAGATAATCCAACCACCGGAGCGGATCGAACTCTTCGTCAAGCTTCCAACGCACTTGGAATGACTTGAAATCAACTCAAATCCGAGTTGGACGAAGAATTTCTGGGCTGAAAACAATCGAATGCCCTCAACGGAGCGTCTCTGGAATTCCAAAAACCCCCAGGGGTGTTCGGATTGCCGAGACAGTACCCAGGGGTGTGCTCGGAAATTCTGAGACACCCTGGGGTGTCTCTGGAATTTCCGCAGACACCCCAAGGTTGTCTCGGGGAATTCCGAGACACCTAGGGGTGTCTCGATTTTCTGATACATCCCAGGGGTGTCTCCGAATTCCTAGACACCCCAGGGTGTCTAGGACCTACGGTGCCCATTGCCTATAAATACAACCTAAGGCCTCATTTTGGAGGATCTGGATTTTTGGGAGATTGGCGAAGCCCTGCTGCAGTGAAAGAGTGGTCGAGCGTAACAGAAGGAGATGGTCTTCATAGGATTCTCCATCACCCGTGTCCTTCCTTAGTTTGACCCTTCACCGGTAATCCTAAGAAGAGCAATATCTCGTTTTAGCGCACGAGAAAGGCGCTTCAGGCTTCTAGATCTCCTCGGGCATCGAGAAGCTCTCCTGTCCGATTTTTCTGGAACCAGATCCGAGTGGCCACGTAGTCGACAGGATATCGACGTCCCGTCACAGGCAAAAGACCCACGCAAAGCAATAGACAATAAACGCGATTCTTGTGTTTATTTTCAAGGAAAGTTGTAATTTTTATTTTTCGTTATTTGAATTCATCTTGTAAGCGCTAAAGTTTTAATGAAGAATCAAATGAGAGCAACTTTCGAGCGAAAACAACTGGCGACCACAGTGGGATGCCAACGGCCTCGCTGCCGAGTGCCGTCGTGACGCAACCAGATCCATTCAAGATTCCGGTGCTGGAATGAAGAGATCGAATACGAGTTCGATCAGCAAAAAGTTTGAAGAGTAACTCTCTTCCCTCCTCCTCTCCAGATCCGCCTCTCCAACAGGCGTGGAAGGGACTTATCTTCCCAGAAATCGCTCGCGGGACCTCCGGCTCCAAGATCCCAAGAATCCGTCGCGTTTGCTGCACCCTGTCCCCGTTGCTCCCAGCGGCATCCAATGTAGGTGAAGCCTGCAGATCCATGATCTGCCCTTCGCTTGTAAGACAGTGCTTGATAGTGCTCAGCTGGTGTCAAGAGGAGCCCAAAGACCCGGTGCCAACGCCTTGCCACGACAAATTGGCCAAGCCCGAGAATCGTAATGGACGGAGATCGTACATGAAGATCTAAAGTCCAGACAGCGCCAGAAGAGCAACAACGGCGCCTAAACCACGCTCCTCCTCTAAAAGCCAGAAGAAACGAACGAGTTGGGTTCGCCCTGTCACGGGACTCGCTCACCCCTCGAATAGCGAATCAAGAAGCGCCGCGCATTGCTTGTGCAATGCCGGAGGCCGCTTTCTGCAGAAAGCAGGGAGATGCAAAGAAGAGACGGTCAGATCCGTCAAACTCCAGCAAGAGCGTGTGGGTGCCTAAAGGCAAAAGCCGCGCCTAAGACAAGAAGCGGACGTGTTGCTGTCCAAACCTTCATCAAATCCGATCCGTTCCGCCTTGCCCCCGCACCTCGCGCGGAGTCAGGTAAGAACACGGATCTTCGAAGATCCAGTTCCTTTGAAAGGTCGCCTCGCCATTTACCGGGAACCGGTAAGCAACCTGTCAAGGAGCGAATTGGGTCCGTGAACAGGTCCCAATAATGATAAACGCCGCTGGGGGTCGCTGCTAATGCCCCCAAGAAAGATATCAAAGGAAAACCCCTATTGCGACGCATTGGTTGAACTGTGTCCGGAAATTCAAACAGACCGGTTAAGTTTTTACGGCTCGCACAAAGCGTAGACTTGAGGAACGACGCCGACTTCTGAAACCGCTAATAAAGCGATATCCCCACGAGGAAAAGCACATTCGTCTGAATGATTGATCAGTGTATATACCTGGGAAGTTGATGCCAAACAGCTCTATGGGCTTGCTCCAGTTATCAACTGAATGAGTTGTTACTAATCAGAGCTGGGGATCACGAGGTAAAGTTCGAAAGGAGAGATGCTCGAGACACGGAACCTCAGCACTCCGTCCGCATTGTGCCAACACTCATCAAAAGGGGCCGGTTTTATCAGAATGCCTGCTGGTTCTAAAACGCCTAAAGAGGTCTCGTATTCGAGAGGATTTCCAAGCCAAAGGCATTTTCGGTGGGAAGAAGTTCGTTCGGACCAAGAGGTAGAGTCTTAGAAGTATCTGTTAATGATGACCGCAGAATGCGGAATCGACGACCCTCTAGCTCAGACGCAACTGCCGAAGCATCCCACGCATGAACTTGGTTGCGGTCAGGGGTAAAGTGAAACAATTACCCAAGATGCAAGAAGGACTTCCTGTCGGGAAGAAGAGTGCAGACGGTTGAATTCAGACTTCCTGCTCGGCTATGACATCCGATAACACGGATCTAGTGGGGCACCTTTAGCGAATGCAGCATGACACTCAGCCCCCGAACAAGTAACCAAGCATGGCTTGAAGATGTCCTGGCTAAGGCAAGATGGAAATTCAAAGTTGCGAGATGGCTGATGGCCATGGCAGCAATGGAGGATGCAAATGACCGCAAATCGCGGCTCTGACAAGTCACCAGGGAGAACCACTCGACCCATAATCAGATCAAGATGAGAATGAACGGAAGGGAATAATGTAACATAAATATCCTCTGTCACAAACGACAATGGAGAGCGGTCCCGTGGATGATAATGGCAAAAGAGGACGCAACGTTACCGTCTCCAAAGCCACTCGAAGAACAGGTAAGAGTGAATCAAGACAAGAAGAATGAAGGACTTAGAGAGCAAATCAACGCGTTTGATGATGCTCAAGAAGTGAAAAGGTCCGGCATACCATGTCGCATACTAGGCAGTGGGAACAATTCCATATCGCGGCAAAGTTCAATTTAATCAACTTTACGCCGTTTGATGGAAAGGGTTTCCCCTACCCAACACTTAATATATTTTAAGTCTGGCACTTAGGAATAATCTCTCCGGCAATGAACCTTGATGGTACGGTCATCCGTTGCACTCTTCGGGCGGAGACGCCTCGATTGGTATCGTCGCCTCAAGCCGGAAGTATCAGCAGTAGGACGACATGGAGGATATGTTTCTGACGAACGTTCTTCGACGACGACACTGAGGTCTCAAATCGGCATCTGTTTGATGAGAAGCAGAAGAATGGAGAGAGCAGTCGAAAAAACTTTGTGAAGAGGTTCCGAAATAAGAAGCAATGAATTGTAGGGATTCGTCAGTCAGCGAAGATTCATCGCTCGAGACGCTGTCAATAACAATCTTCATTGGACATCCTGAAGCCATCGGGAATGGCAACGCCAAAGACCTGGAAGGATCTGAAGGTGCGAGGAGAAATGGAAGCCGAACGATTCCTTAAAAGGAAGAAGGC
This sequence comes from Asparagus officinalis, assembly GCF_001876935.1. Taxonomy (NCBI): domain Eukaryota; kingdom Viridiplantae; phylum Streptophyta; class Magnoliopsida; order Asparagales; family Asparagaceae; genus Asparagus; species Asparagus officinalis. The sequence continues at coordinate 72,054,308 of NC_033795.1, read as the reverse complement.
GGAAAGGGGTCAAATAGGCTAATAATGGCTCCGCCAACCAAATTTTGTCCCTAGGGGTAAAGGAAAAGCACATGCAAATGCCGGTAAACGGCAAATCAAACGTTCGAGAGTGCAAGCGCAACCGCAACCGCCAACAGCAGCAGCAAAGGCGCCTCAACAATGCAAGGTGGCAACAGCAGACCCAAGAAAGCCAAAGCCTCGAGCCGAAGTTCCAAAAAGTCTAACTCGTTCAAGAGAGGATGAAGTTCTCGTATCTTCAAGTACGTCATTGAGAATAACAAAGATCCAAATTGCCTCCAGTCCAGGATCAGGAAGATGCGCAAGAGAATCAATGATCCAAAATACTGCGCATTTTAATAGAGCGGTGCATCCATCCTAACCAAGGCGTGCTAATGCCCTTAAGGGACAAGATCCAAGCTCTAATTGG
>NC_033795.1:72051700-72052881 GCF_001876935.1 Asparagus officinalis | reverse complement strand
TGTCGTTGTTGACAGGGGGGATAATTGTGTTGACATTATTCCCTTCCCGTTCATTCTCATCCTGATTCTAATCATTGTGTCGAGTGGGCTCTCCTTGGTGAGTGGTCAGAGCCGCGATCTGCTGATCATGCATCTCTCTCATATGCTGCATGGTCATCTCCATCTCGAACTTGAAAGCTTCTTTCTGCCGAGCTAGGGCGTCTTCAAGCATCTTGTTCATTTGTTCGGCGCTGATCATGAGTACCTCGCGGGGTTGCCCCTCGCTGGATACCGTGTTGTCCGATGCAATTGCAGAGCCGGCATCTGATCCTTCGTCTTCCGACGGTAATCTCGTCCGAACCCTACCATAGGTCCCTCGTGTGATGGTTCCGGGCTGCAGATGAGTTAGATACCAGGGTACCAACGGGATTGACTCGGGATTGTCCCCTGTCGATGCTCCTTTGCTGGCCATGTTGATGGTGACCTTCGGGAATTCTCCGTCTTTGACCATCTTTCTTCTTCGTCGGTAACGCCTAGGCTTGGATTCAGGCGTTGCGGTGGAAATTCTCTCGAACACTGAAACTCTCCTCGGGGCTTTGGAACAACAGCATTCTGACAGCACCGCCTTGATGATGTTGGCACACGGACAGTGAGGCTCCGTGTCTCGTGCATTTCGCTTCCAAGGCTTATTCGCACCCCCAGCTCTATAGTACAACTCATCAGTTTGATAACTGGAGCAACCTACAGAGTGTTGGCACGATTTTTCAGATACAATATTATCATCGTCAGACGAATATGATGCTTTATTAGCGTTCTCAAGAGTCGCTCATTCCAGTCTACGCTTTTGTGAACGTAAAAACTTAACGGGCTCTTGAACTTCGACACGCAACCCGATGCGGTCGGTAATAGGGGTTTTCCCTTTGTTATTTTCCTGGGGGGAGTTAGAACGACCCCCAGTCGGGTTTATCATTAGGGGACCTTTCAACGGACCCAATCGCTCCTTGATAGGTACTTTACCTCGATTCCCTGGTAAGGGACCGAGGCGACCTTTCACAGGAACCCTGGATGTTGAAGGATCCGTGCTCATACCTGACCCCACCGGAGGTGCCGGGGTAAGGGGAACGGGACTTGGCTTCGGTGAAGGTTGGGCAGCAACATCTTCCACTCTCGTCTTAGGCGTTGGGTTCGCCTTTAGCATCCAC
>NC_033795.1:72032402-72050925 GCF_001876935.1 Asparagus officinalis | reverse complement strand
TAGGTGTATTTGATTGCTTCCCCGTAGATTCTTCGTCCGAACTCGGATTTGAGTGATTCCAATTGCGTTGGATGCTTGACGAAGAGTTCGATCCGCTCTGGTGGTTGGATTGTCTTTAGAGTGGTCGAGGCACGAAGGGCGCTGTCCTTTTTGTGAACAGTGCCGGGCTTCCGGTTGGCCCGGGTCTTCGTTGTTCCGAAATCCTATCCGCTCACGTGGCTCGTCGATTCACTTCAATCGTTCGTCGACGTCGATTGGACTCCTGTGGATCGGATAGTGACGTTCATCGTCATTCTTTAACACTGAACCATTTGTGGAGACCTATAGGCAATTTTCGATGCCTACAATACCCTCCGTGACCACTTCTGCCGCTGTCTCAGAGCCTGTCGGACCTCAGCCTGAGGGGACCTCCGTTGGCGTTGGTATGCTCAGAGTTTGCCTTTGAATTTCCTTATCGTATTCGATAATCTACTGAACTTCTATGTTGTTGCTTGTAGGATCTCGATCCTCTCTATATGAGCGTGTCCTCGCCCTTTTGGTCGATACCGATCCCAATAAAGACATTTTTCGTACGGACCTCGGCCTTTTTACCGTCTTTTATAACGGCATGATCGAGAAACTTCTTCATCGAGGATACTGTCCCGATCAGTTCAGGCGTTCCTTTTCTCGCCACATGATGATGATGAGGGAAGAAGGATTCCCGGAATTGGCCGATTCCTTCACTGCCGATTTCGCTGCCCTGGAGTCAGAGATACGAGAGTTGAAGGAACTGGAGGTTACCGGGGCTTCTTCTTTCGTGTCCTCTCAGTTGGAGCATAGGATGGCACAGTGGCGTGACCTGAGATCTTCCATCGGATGCGAGCTTCAGTCACATGAGAGCTCCATTGCGCAACTAATGACTAATGTGGCGAGGAAAGATACGGATAGAGCTGAGTTACTCCGCTCTTTGGAATCGAACCGCGAGGAAGTGATTAGGTTGAAAGAGGCCTTGAAGTGCGCCGAGGAATCTGCTGCTCTTATTGCAGATGACCTGGCTGGACTAGAGCGTTCTCGTGAGCAGGCGCTCGAGAAGCTAGGATCCACCCAGGAGAGACTGATGAAGCTGAAGAGTGAAGCCGCGGAGATTTTAAGCAGTTCTGGGGAATCTGCTCAAGCTGATCTGCAGGCAGGACTCGAGCGGAGTTATGTAGATAGACTTTTTAGTTTAAAGTCTCATATTCTCAACCGCCAACTGCCTTCGGGCTAACGAGCTTTTTATTGTATGCTTTTGACTCGATCTATTAATAAAGACTCCGCATTTGCTTCTTTTGTGATCTTTCTGTATTTATTCTGAATGACAAGGTTTATGGGATTTTTGGCAAACCCCCAGCCATCAACGGGTTTGAAATGTCTTTACCGATTACCGTTTGAAATCGGACTAGCATGTGAATTATTAAACCCGTCTCACATGTAACGTTGTGCTAAGAAAATCGCTTTTCTTAGACTTGATGCTATGATTTTGAATACATAGACTTAACCATTTCTTATAGGAAAAAGGCACCCTGCACCGTGTATTAGGCGATGACTTATCCCTTCTTAGGCTTCGGGATAAAATTCCCCAGGTTTAGACCCTGGTGTCTTTTTCAATCGGCGAAAGACTAAACCGGCCATGTGTGTTAGACATAGACTTTGGGATTTTTTGGCAAACCCCCAGCCTTCAACGGGTTTGATGTGCCTTTACCGACCACCGTTTGAGTCGGGCTAGCATGCGGATTGATGTGCCTTTACCGACTACCGTTTGAATCAGGCTAGCATGCGGATTGTCTAAATCCATTCCGCATGTAACGTTGTGCTAAGAGAGTAAATTCTCTGAGGCTTTGTGCTATGATTTTGAATACATAGACTTCGCCCTTGTTACGGGAATAGGCTACCCGGCAACACGTGTTAGGTGTTGACTCATCCCTACTTAGGCTTCAGGATAAAATTCCCCAAGTTTAGACCTTGGTGTCTTTTTTCAATCGGTGAAAGACTAAACCGGCAACGCGTGTTAGGCGTAGACTTATCTCTATTTAGGAGTTGAGATAAAATTCCCCGTGCACAAAGTGCCCGGATTGGAAATTGAAAATTGTATCCTTTATCAGAATAAAGACGGATTGGGAAACGGGAGAGGAAGAATTTTATATTCTATCTCCCGGTGCTGAAGAGGAAGAATTTTATATTCTATCTACAGCTGGAAAGGAAACTCGAGGTGGGATCTCCACCCCCAGAATCCGGAAGGATGAAACTAAGAGTGGGATCTCCACTCTGAGAATCGGAGAGGTTCGAACGACCCTAACTTTTATAGGATTGGTCATTTGAACCCAAAGAATCCCTCATTCATTGAGGAGAAAACCCAATTTCAACCCTAACTTTTATAGGTTTGGTGGAAAAGGGGACAAAGGTGGATTTTCGTTTATCGAAAAGGAATGACTCGGTCTTAGTCTTAACTATTTGTAGGCTTGACTAAGTGAGATCGGGAACAATCCTAACTTTTATAGGTTTGATTGTTCAAATTGAAAGTGGACCTCTCGTTCATGGAAGGAATCGAGAAAGGAATTTGTCTTTGGCCCTAACTTTTATAGGTTTGACCTGAAAGCAAAGAAAGTGGAATACAGGTAGCAAAGAAAGTGCTAACTCGTATTATCACTCAAAGGAAGACTTTAATGCTAGGTGATTAGGACCTAACATGTTGAGTCTGAGAACTGCCAACGACGGGAAGATGGAAATGTTGGTGGATCCACCGTCGTTTAATTTGATCAGCGGATGGTTTGGTGAGGAAAGATTAACCTATCAGAGGATTGGATCTCATCTCACAAAAATAACTCATAAGAGTTAGAGAATTTTGATAAAAATCTCATCTCACAAAAAATAACTCATAAGAGTTAGAGAATTTTGATAAAAATAAGAAGAAACATTCTGACATTCAGAGTTCGAACGTAGATTTCTTATTCATCAATTCTACAATGACTGAGTTATCCCTAAGAATACCCATGTGGTATTCTTCTGGGAACTTCCCAATACATTGGTTATCCTGAAGATACTAAGGATAGTATTTTTTCAGGAACTTGCCGTTTATCGGCATCATAAGCCGGTCACCGTCCTTGGTGACAAGGCGATATGCGCCACTCGAGTAGACTGTCTCCACTACGAATGGTCCCTCCCATTTGGGTTCAAATTTACCCTTCTTCCACGAACGGTTCAGTGTTAAAGAGCGACGATGAACGTCACTATCCGATCCATAGGAGTCTAATTGACGTCGATGAACGATTGAAGTGAATCGACGAACTACGTGAACTGATAGGATTTCGGACAACGAAGACCCGGGGCAATCGGAAACTCGGCGATGTTCACAAAAAGGACAATGCCCTTCATGTCTCGATCACTCTACAGACAGTCCAACCACCAGAACGAATCGAACTCTTCGTCAAGCATCCAACGCACTTGGAATCACTCAAATCCGAGTTCGGACGAAGAATTTACGGGGAAAACAATCAAACATACGCAACGGAGCATCTCAGGTTGAGGGGTGTCTCGGATTTTCTGAGACACCCCAGGGGTGTCTAGGCTTTTCCTAGACACCCCAGGGGTGTCTAGGCACCCTAGGTGCTCCCATTGCCTATAAATAGCCATTCAAGGCCTCATTTTGAAGGATTTGGATTTTTGGTGAAGTTGGCGAAGCCCTGCTGCAGTGAAGAGTGATCGAGCGCTTCAACCGAGGAGAGGAGAGGCCTTCATCAGAGTCTTCATCACCCGTCCCCCTTTTCCTTAGTATTACCCTTCGCCGGTAATCACTAAGAAGAGCAGATATCTCGTTTTAGCCGAGATAGACGCTTCAGGCTTCTAGATCTCACGCGGATCAACGAAGCTCTGTCCGAATTTTCCGGAATAGATCTGAGTGCCAGGTAGTCCACGGATATTGACGTCCCCGTCACAGACAAAAGACCCACGCAAGCAGAAGACCGATAAACGATCTCTGCGTTTGTTTTGACGAGAGTTGTAACTTTTGTTTTCATTGTGTAAAAGTCTTATAAAAAGACAATCTTTTTTTTTTGATTTCATTGTAACGACTAAAGTTGTAATGAATACAGCAATGAATACAACAATTTTCGACGCAAACAAGCTGGCGACCACAGTGGGAGCCAACGGCCTCGCTGCCGAGGCCGTCGTGACGCAACCGGCATTCAAGATCCGGGTGAATGAAGAGATCGAATACGAGTTCGATCAGCAAAAGTTTGAAGAGTACCTCTCTTCCTCCTCCTCCAGATCCGCCTCTCCGAACAGGCGCAGGAAGGCATCCTCTTCCAGAAATGTTCGCGGGACTTTCGGCTCGAAGATCCAAGAGCCCATTGCCACCGCTGCACTCGCACCACATGACGTCCCCGCGTCATCCAACGTGGTCGAGACCGCAGATCTGGACATCTCCTCCGCCAAGGAGATGCCTACTGAAGGTGCTCCAGCTGTGTCAAAGAGGACGCGCCAAAGACGGCGCCAACGCCTTGCTCGTCAGCTGGCCAAGGTTTTGGAGCCGATGGATGGGATCCGCTACAATGAAGATCTGAAGTCCAGACAGCGCCAAGAGCAACAACGGCACATAACCAACTCCTCAAAGGCAGGAACGAACGAATGGGTTCGTGTCACGAGGACTCGTTCGACCCTCGAAGAGCGAATCAAGAAACGCCGCGCGTTGCTTGCGTATGCCCGAGCTCTCCTACAGAAAGCGGAGGAGATGCAGAAAGAAGAGGCGGTCAAGAATCCGTCAAAACATAAGCAGGTGTGGGTGCTAAAGGCAAAGCCAACGCCTAAGACAAGAGCGGACGATGTTGCTATCCAACCTTCATCAAATCCAGATCCCGTTCCCCTTGCCCCCGCACTTCCGGCGGAATCAGGTAAGAACACGGATCCTTCAACATCCAGGGGTCCTTTGAAAGGTCGCCTCGGTCCCTTACCAGGGAATCAAGGTAAAGCACCTATCAACGAGCGATTGGGTCCGTTGAAAGGTCCTCAAATGATAAACCCGACTGGGGGTCGTGCTAATTCCCCCAAGATAGATAACAAAGGGAAAACCCCTATTGCCGACCGCATTGGGTTGCGGATTGAAGTTCAAGAGCCCGTTAAGTTTTTACGCTCGCAAAAGCATAGACTTGAACGAGCGACTTTTGAAAACGCTAATAAAGCGTCATATCCCCAGAAGGAAGCACATTCGTCTGATGATGATTGTGTTATACCTGGGAAGTCGTGCCAACACTCTATGGGTTGCTCCAGTTATCAAACTGATGAGTTGTACTATAGAGCTGGGGGTGCGAGTAAGTCTTGGAAGCGAGATACTTGAGACACGGAACCTCACTGTCCGTGTGCCAACATCATCAGGGAGGTGTTATCAGAATGTTGTTGTTCTAAAGCCCCAAGGAGAGTTTCAGTGTTCGAGAGAATTTCCACCGGAACGTCTGAGACCAAGCCTAGGCGTTTCCGACAAAGAAGAAGGATAATCGAAGACGGAGAATTTCCGAAAGTCACCACTAATATGACCAGCAAAAGGGCATCGACAGGGGATAATCCCGAGTCAATTCCGCTAGTACCTCGGTGTGTAACCCGTCTGCAGTCTGGAGCCGTCATACGAGGAACTTATAGCAGGGTTCGGACGAGATTGCCGTCAGAAGACGAATGATCAGATGCCTGCTCTGCGATTGCATCGGACAACACGGTATCCAGCGAGGGACAACCCCGCGAGGTACTCATGATCAGTGCCGAGCAAGTAACCAAAATGCTTGAAGATGTCCTGGCTAGGCAGAAGGAAAGTTTCAAGTTCGAGATGGAGATGGCCGTGCAACAGATGAGAGAGATGCATGATCAGCAAATCGCGGCTCTGACAACTCACCAAGGAGAACCCACTCGACCCAATCATCAGAATCAAGATGAGAATGAACGGGAAGGGAATAATATCAACATAACTATTCCCCCTGTCAACAACGGCAATGGAGGTGGTCCTGTAGATGATAATGCAAACGAGGACCACGTTACCTCTCCCCAAAGCCACTCGAAGATAGGAACGAGTGAAGACAAGAAGATGAAGGACTTGGAGAGCAAAATCAATGCGTTGATGAATGCTCAAGAAGTGAAAAGATCCGGCATACCATGTCCATACCCAAGGGAGTGGGAATCAATTCCATATCCGGCAAAGTTCAATTTAATCAACTTTACGCCGTTTGATGGAAAGGGTTCCCCTACCCAACACTTAATATATTTTAAGTCTCATTTAGGAATCATTTCTGGGAATGAACCTCTTATGGTGCGGTCATTCGTCGGTTTGTGAAGAGGTTTCGAAATAAAGCAATGAATTGTAGGGATCCGGTCAGCGAAGATTTCATCCTCGAGACCTGTCATAACAATCTCTCATTGGACATCCTGGAAGCCATGGGAATGGCACCGCCAAAGACCTGGAAGGATCTGAAGGTGCGAGGAGAACGAGCCGAACGATTCCTTAAAAGGAAGAAGACGGAAAGAGGTCAAATAGCTAATAATGCTCCACAACCAAACTTCGTCCCTAAGGGAAGAGGAAAGGCACATGCAAATGCCGTGGACGCGAATCAGACGTTCGAGGTGCAAGCCCAGCCGCAATAGCAGCAGCAAAAGGCGCCTCAACAATCAAGGTGGCAACAGCAGACCCAGAAGCCAAAAGCCTCGGAGCCGAAGTTCCCGAAAGTTTATTCGTTCAAAGAGGATGAAGTTCCCGGTATCTTCAAATACCTCATTGAAAATAACAAGATCAAGTTGCCTCCAGTCCAGGATCAGGAAGATGCTAAGAGAATCAATGATTCAAAATACTGCGCATTTCATAGAGCGGTGCACCATCCTACCAAAGTGTGCTATGCTCTTAAGGACAAGATCCAAGCTCTAATCGATGTCGGGGTCATCACAATGAAGCAGCCGAAGGAAAAGAGAGTGGGAGCAAATGCAGTATCAATCAGCTTCGGTTCTGTTCCCTTAAACTGGTTCCAGCATAGAGAGTGGGAGCAAATGCAGTATCAATCAGCTTCGGTTCTGTTCCCTTAAACTGGTTCCAGCATGAACTAGTAATAAATGCGGCAGTGAAGACAGTGAACGATGATCCTCACAAGCAGCGCCGGAAGGGACTTGTGCCACACACAGCCCCTAATGGTGAGATTCTTTGGGTTCATCCAGATTTGATTGGAGATGAGCAATGGAGTGGAACTTCTTCCAAGAAAAAGTCAAAAGGAAAGGGTAAGTCTTGTTATGGAGCTTCTGCTATTCCAGGAGAAGATGACGAAGAAATTCCCGCCTTCCCACTTTCTGAAGATGAACAGGAAGCCTTTGCATCCCGTAGTGGGAATGAGTATCACTACAAGTACCCGGATGCTTCCGAGCAATTAGGTACCAAAACCGCTCCTTCCAAAACATTGGCAGAACTGGGAATTGCAGCAATTCCCCCAACGCCCATAGCTACGGAGAAAGTCGGGCAGAAGGAGAAGGGGAAAGAGCCTTTACGTCAGGAAGCTTGTCGCTCTTTAACACTGAACCATTCGTGGAGACCTATAGGCAATTTTCAATGCCTACAACCCTATACGAGCTATTGCGTCTTTCCAAGGATACAAGGAAAGCACTACAGGAGGCCTTGAGCGACTTTGAAGCTTTCTTAACTCGAATCAAGCCATCTCCTGAAGGACCAGAACCGTCAGCTCAACACTGCAATCTCGCGGCGCATCATTTTCCATGCATCTCTTTTACTAAAAAAGACATGCAGATGAAGAACTCAAAGCATGATCGGCCTTTGTATTTCACAGGGCACATTGGCTCCAGCATGGTCAACCGGATCCAAGTTGATCCGGGTTCTGCTGTTAGCATCATGCCATTCTGACTGATGCATCATCTCGGAATCCCGACTAGCAAACTAGCCTCCACCGGCACTATGATTTACGAATTCAACACCAGTGGGTCCAGACCCTTGGGAAAGATTCGAATCAAATGCCAGATTGGGGATTTAAAATCAGAAGTTACTTGGTATGTGATTGACGCAGAAACGTCCTATAACTTACTGTTGGGTCGACCTTGGATCCACGGTAACCTTATAGTCCCGTCAACTCTGCATCAATGCCTCAAGTACGTAGACTCAAATAATGAAGTCAAGACGGTGGTCGCGGATAAGCAACCGTTTAAGGGATTGGAGAACTATTTCACCGATTCCCTTCTTTACGGCGCTGAATCCGATACTGAATCACCGGCCCAAGGAACAGATAGCGGAGATGAAGCTGATACCGAAACTGGGTTTGATTATGATGGTGGTTTTGTACTTAATGACATTGTACCCATTGTAATCAATCTTGACGATGATAAATCATCGGAAAGTAGTTGTAATTGGCAACTTGCCGAAGAACTATCAATAAATGATGATTTAGAGTACTCGATGTGTCTTGATAACGTCACTAAAAAGCTTTATGATAATCCTGATTTGTACATGCCTCTTCAATCATTTTGCATGACGAAAAAACAGGTACAAGATCCATGCGGAGCAACACTTGTCATCCCCGCGGGAATAGGGGGTGGAAAAGAAGTCGTCTACGGCAAAGGAAAAGAAGCTCCAATACCTGATCACTTCTTAGAAGAAGAAGAAGATGAAGACAAACATGCCCCTCATCTATTTAGATATGACGCAAAAGCGCGCGATCTAATGGAGAAGTATGGATATGACTTTACACTCGGAGAGGGTCTTTGCTTTGGTCGAGGTCCGCGAGTTCCACCTCGGATGGCCTATGTACCAAAGGGAAAACCCGATGATTATTATCGCTACAAAAGAGGGTTGGGTTATGTCTCCTCATCCGACGATGAGTGCTGCTGGCAAATCATCGATCGAATTGCTAACAAAGCTAGAAACGGACACTCTTCTGATTCTTCGGCTTGGGATTCCGACACTAGTATCGGTGAGATGTTCAAAAAGTTGATGTCGAACATGGTTACGGTCGATCCTACCACAATAGAGGAGGACGACCAGATACAGACATGGGAAGATCATTGGGTTCATCACCTAAACATGCAGTATGGTGATAGGTTCGAACAAAGAGAACCTCCTACCGAAGATCAAGTACTCCAGGTGAATATGGGTAGCGAAGATAATCCGAAGCCTATATTCAATAGCGACAGCCTCCCGCCTGAAGAGAAAGAAGAGTTAATCTCTCTTATTAAGGAATACATCGATGTGTTTGCCTGGAATTATGAAGACATGCCAGGGCTCGATCCAAATGTAGCAGTGCATCGTCTCAATATCAAGTCGGATGTCAAACCTGTCAAACAACAACAAAGACGGTTTCGTCCGCAAATGATGGAGCCGATCGAAGCTGAGGTTAAAAAGCTTGTGGACTCGGGCTTCATTAGGGAAGAGCAACATCCAGAATGGCTTGCCAATATTGTTCCGGTCCTTAAGAAAAACGGAAAGATCAGGGTCTGTATTGACTTTCTTTCGAGACCTCAACGCTGCATGCCCAAAAGACGATTTTCCCCTTCCTATCACGGATGTCATCATTGACAATACGTGCGGGTTCGAAAGGATGTCTTTCATGGATGGTTTCTCTGGTTATAATCAGATAAAGATGCATCCAGATGACGAAAAGCATACCGCGTTTTGAACACCCCTCGGCGTTTTCTGCTACACGGTCATGCCCTTCGGTTTAAAAAACGCAGGTGCCACATAGCTACATATCAGCGAGCCATGTCAAAGATCTTTCAGGAGCATCTCCGAAAGACTGTTGAATGCTACGTGGATGACTTGGTTGTGAAAAGTCGTGATAAGAAGGATCACATTAAAGACTTGAAGACCATGTTCGACTTGATGCGAGCCCATCAATTGAAGATGAATCCTACCAAGTCTTTCCTCGGAATGTCTAGTGGTAAATTCCTGGGATTCGTCGTCACCACCAAAGGTATTCACATCGATCCTGATAAGGTAAAGGCGATCAATGAATTACAACCTCCGAGAAACCTCAGGGAGCTCAGAGGATTACAGGGGCGATTGGCTTATATCCGTCGGTTCATTTCGAACCTCTCAGAAAAATGCCAACCATTCTCCAGGCTTGCAAAGAAGGGCGTGTCCTTTGTATGGGATGACGCTTGTCAAAAGGCATTCGAGAGTATTAAAGAATATCTCTCGAAACCTCCTGTACTCGTTGCACCGAAATCGGGCAAACCGTTCTTGATTTATGTCAAGGCGACGAGCCACTCATTAAGTGCATTACTTGCACAAGATGACGATAACGGTCATGAGCAGGCAGTATATTATTTGAGCCGAACCATGGTAGGCGCCGAATCTCGATATCCTATGATTGAGAGAGAATGCCTCGCCTTGGTGTTCGCTATTCAGAAAATGCGACATTATCTGGTTGGGCAGACCATTTATGTTATCTCTAAAGTTAATCTGGTTCGAGTATTCATGACTCAACCAGCTTCCATGAGCTGGCGATTAGCAAAATGGGCCTTACTCTTGTCCCAATATGACTTACATTTTAAACAACAGAAGTCAGTAAAAGGACAGGCCATCTGTGATCTCCTGGCAGCTAATCCAACTACGGACACCGCCGAGATATATGACGATCTACCCGACGAAGCCCACGAAGTCAACGCAACTTCGCACCAACAAGTATGGCGTTTGTACTTCGACGGCGCTTCACGAGCAACTAATGTAGCAAGTGCTCCTGGAAGGTCTAAGATTTCTTCCGGAGTGGGAGTTGTTTTAGTTTCCCCAGGGAAGCACGTGATGCCTCGAGCTTACTCATTGACTGAACCGTGCTCAAATAACGTAGCCGAATATAATGCATTACTCATAGGACTCAGTTTCGCCAAAGAACTGGGGGTTGAGTACCTCGAAGCCTTCGGCGATTCTCAACTGATAGTTAAACAAGTTCAGGGAGAGTACGAGGTCCGAAGTCAGGATTTAATACCATACCACAAGATGGCAGTGGAGATGACAGAATCATTCGAATGATTCTTTATCGAACATATTCCACGGGTATCTCTGGCACAACCCCCCGGAGCAGAGGAGTTTGTTACGGTAAGAACTCACCAACTCCTAGTACCGCTTTACGGTGAAGATGCCAAGGAAGATGAGGTTCAAGAGGTGCACGCTACTCAAGTCGAGTTCGAACCACGAGATTGGCATTTCCCCATCATCGACTACGTCTTGCATGGGATCTTACCAGAAGATGTGAAGGAAAGAGAGTCAATCAGACGAAGAGCACCAAGATTCTACTATAATACGAAGAATCGAACGCTATACCGCAGGGGGTACGATGGGTTGCTAGCACGTTGCTTATCAACCAAAGAAGCTGAAGAGGTCCTTAGGGAGGCGCATGAAGGAGAGTGTGGCGCACACCAGCCTGGTCCCAAGCTTTATGACCGCATTTTGGCCTTCCATGATGAGTGATGCAATCACGTATGCCCGAAAGTGTAATGCATGTCAAATACACGGGAATTATATGCATCAACCTCCGGAGCATCTGCATCCTTCGGTTACGTCATGGCCGTTCGAGACTTGGGGAATGGACATTGTCAGCCCGATAAATCCCCCATCAGTCAAAGGCGACCGGTTCATCCTGGTAATTACCGATTACTTCTCCAAATGGGCTGAAACAGTTCCACTCAGAGAAGTTAAAACGAGTAACGTCATTGCATTCATCAAGCACCATATCATCTATAGGTATGGTGTTCCAAGACGAATCATACATGACAACGGTCCTCAGTTTGTCAGCAACGCCTTCATAAGGTTCTGCGAAAAATTCAAAATTCAACAGCAAATGGATTAGCTGAAGCCTTCAACAAGACTATCATAAAGCTCTTGTCAAAAATCGTGAAGAATAACAAGCGGGATTGGGATGACAAGCTCGGCGCGGCTCTATGGGCCTATCGTACCACGGTGCGTACACCGATCGGCGCAACTCCATATTCATTGGTGTACGGATGTGAAGCCGTTCTCCCTTTGGAAATCCAAATTCCGTCTCTTCGGATCGCTCTTACAACCCAGATGACGACCGAAGAACAACATCAGAAACGCCTCGAAGAACTCGAGAGGCTCGATGAAAAAGCGCCTGGAAGCTCAACAGCATATTGAGTTTTACCAAGCTAGAATTTCTCGAGCCTTCGACAAAAAGGTTCGACAAAGGAGTTTCAAAGAAGGGGATTTGGTTCTAGCTGAAAGGCGGCCTATGATCCTTAACTCCAAGAAGAAGGGTAAATTTGAACCCAAATGGGAGGGACCATTCGTAGTGGAGACAGTCTACTCGAGTGGCGCATATCGCCTTGTCACCAAGGACGGTGACCGGCTTATGATGCCGATAAACGGCAAGTTCCTGAAAAAATACTATCCTTAGTATCTTCAGGAAAATTGATGTATCGGGAAGTTCTCGGAAGAATACCACATGTGGTATTCTTAGGGATAACCCAGTCACTGTAGAATTGATATCTACGTTCGAACTCTGAATGTCAGAATGTTTCTTCTTATTTTTATCAAAATTCTCTAACTCTTATGAGTTATTTTTGTGAGATGAGATCTAATCCTCTAATAGGTTAATCTTTCCTCACCGAACCATCCGCTGATCAAATCAAACGACAGTGGACCCACCAACATTTCCATCTGCCAGTCATTGGCATTTCTCAGACTCAACATGTTAGGTCAGAATCACCTAGCATTAAAGTCTCCCTTTGAGTGATAATACGAGTTGGCACTTTCTTTGCTACCTGTATTCCACTTTCTTTGCTTTCAGGTCAAACCTATAAAAGTTAGGGCCAAAGCCAAAATCCCCTCTCGATTCCTCCAATGAACGAGAGGTCCACTTTCAAATCGAGTGACCAATCCTATAAAAGTTAGGGTCGTTCGAATCTTTCCGATTCTCGGAGTGGAGATCCCACTCTTAGTTTCATCCTTCCGGATTCTGGGGGTGGAGATCCCACCCCGAGTTTCCTTTCCAGCTGAAGATAGAATATAAAATTCTTCCTCTTCAGCACCGGGAGATAGAATATAAAATTCTTCCTCTCCCGTTTCTCAGTCTGTCTTTGCTCTTAGAAAAGACACAATTCTTCCTCTCCCGTATCGGGTTCATCTTTGCCCCAAGAGAAGACACCACTTTTTCAAACTCCTAAAATCCGTGCGTCATACGCACGGGGAATTTTATCCCGAATCCTAAGTAGGGATAAGTCAACGCCTAACACGCGTTGCCGGTTTAGTCTTTTACCGATTGAAGAAGACACCAGAATTCCAGTCTGGGGAATTTCATCCCGAAGCCTAAGAAGGGATGAGTCAACGCCTAACACGCGTTGCCGGTTTAGTCTTTTACCGATTGAAGAAGACACCAGAATTCCAGTCTGGGGAATTTCATCCTGAAGCCTAAGTAGGGATGAGTCAACACCTAATACGTGTTTCCGGGTAGCCTATTCCCGTAACAAGGGCGAAGTCTATGTATTCAAAATCATAGCACAAAGCCTCAGAGGATTTACTCTCTTAGCACAACGTTACATGTGGAACGGATCTAGACAATCCGCATGCTAGCCCGATTCAAACGGTAATCGGTAAAGGCACACCAAACCCGTTGATGGCTGGGGGGTTGCCAAAAATTCCAAAGACCATGTCTAACACACATGGCCGGTTGCCGATTGAAGAAGACACCAGGGTCTAAACCTGGGGAATTTTATCCCGAAGCCTAAGAAGGGATAAGTCATCGCCTAATACGCGGTGCGGGGTGCCTTTTCCCTGTAAGAAATGGTTAAGTCTATGTATTCAAAATCATAGCATCAAGTCTAAGAAAAGCAATTTTCTTAGCACAACGTTACATGTGAGACGGGTTTAATAATTCACATGCTAGTCCGATTTCAAACGGTAATCGGTAAAGATATTTCAAACCCGTTGATGGCTGGGGGTTTGCCAAAAATCCCATAAACCTTGTCATTCAGAATACATATTGAAAGATCACAAAAGAAGCAAATGCGGAGTTTCTATTAATAGATCAAGCTAAAAGCATACAATAAAAAGCTCATCATCCTGAAGACAGTCGGCGGCTAAGAACATGAGATTTTAACTTAGAAAGCTTGTCTATGTAACTCTGTTCTAGTTCTACTTGCATGTCAGCTCGGATGGATTCATCAGAATTGCTCAAGATCCTCGCAGCTTCATTCTTCAGCTCCATCAATCTTGCCTACGTAGGTCCTAATCTCTCAAGCATCTGCTCGCGAGACCTCTCTAGTCCAGCCAACTCTTCCGCCATAATACCAACAGATTCCTCGGCAAGCTTCAAGGCCTTCCTCAATTTATCTACCTCCTCACGCTGAGAGCCCAAAGAATCGAGTAACTCGGCTCTGTCAGTATCCTTCCTGGCAATACCAGCCATCAGCTGTGCGACGGAATGCTCGTATGACTGAAGTTCATGACCGATGGAAGATCTCAAATCATGCCACTGCGACAACCTATTCTCCAGCTGAGAAGACACGAAAGAAGAAGCTCCGCTAGCCTGTAGCTCCTCCAACTCCCGGAGTTCAGACTCAAGGACAATAAAATCAGCGGCGAGGGAGTCAGCTAACTCTGAGTATCCGTCATCTCGGATCATCGTCATGTAGCGAGAAAGGGAACGTCTGTACTGATCAAAACCATGTCCTTGGTGAAGAACCTTCTCGATCATGCTGTTAAAAAAGACAATGAAGGAGTTGAGATCCATCCGGAATACGTCTCTGCGAGGATCGGAATCAGACAAGATGGCAAGGATGTGATCATATGGAGAAGGCCGAGATCCTACAAACAACAGTATGGAAGGCTAAGAAATTATTGAATACGATAAGGAAATTTAAAAGCAACCAACGGAGGTCCCCTCAGGCTGAGGTCCGACAGGCTCTGAGACAGCGGCAGAAGTGGTCATGGAGGGTATATCAACCCCTGCAGGCAGATTGCTCATACCACTCGGCAAGGGCGGGGAGACGCCACTTCTATGCAGACTTTCAGCCCCGGGAACTGTAGTAGTATCAGGCACAACGGCCGGTCCTATAGTTACACTCCTGTATTAGTCAAATGGAAATTTGGACAAATAAGGAGAATCGGGACAAAAAGATCGTATGCATACCTGCAATCCCACCGTCCTCAGATGCAGCGGGAATGCCAAGAGTCATAAGAGTATCGGCCCAAGCGGCTGGTCCTATAATTGTACTCTTTTATCAGTCAAAATGAAAATTTAGACAAACAAAGAGGATTGGGATGATAAGGTCATTTGCATACCTGTAGGTCCATCATCTGTAGGTATCTGGGGAATGCCAGGAGTTATAAGAGAATCAGTCCCGGTGGCTGGTCCTATGATTGCACTCATATATTAGTCAAAAGTCAGATAAACTTAGAGAAGTACGATATCCCTAAATCGTATGCGTACCGGCGATTCCGTCATTCCGAGACAAGCTAGATATGCCAGGAATCGATATTGGACTAATCCCAATGGTTGGCGCTGTAATATTAATCCTTCATTAGTCAGACAAAAGATCAGGCAAGATGAAGGGAATCAGAGATATACCTATGAATGAATCACTCCCAAAGAATGGTCTCTCGGTTCCCCTGGTAGTCTGTTCAGCCAGCATGTCAGCTAATAAGCCAGCATCGGGCTTCGAGAAGCTTGGCCTTTCCATCGCGACATCTGCAGGGTAACCTGAATGTTGGAAGATGAGGAAAGCTTAAAAATACTTGCAGCAAAAACAGAAGATCTTCCTTCCCCATGATTGAGGAGGGTATCATTGGATGTAGATATACCTGAATACGGGACGGTGGACTCAACACTATTCACTTGCCCAAGATCAATGTTTAGATCGAGGGACGGTGGACTCAACACTATTCACTTGCTCAAGATCAATGTTTAGATCGATGCCCAGAGACCCGTCATGAAGGACGTCGCACATCTGCTGCATAAAGCAATCCATATTATCAGATCCAGGAGATACCGGACCCGGTGGGAGTTCGCCCTCTTCGAAGAACCCTGGAGCATAAAACATGGTTACGAATCCCAAAAGTAAAATCACCTTAAAGCAATAAAATGTTACCTTCCCCTCCATCGGCAGTACTTCCTAAGTCCCCTCCATAAGGATGCTGACCATCGTGGGACTTATGAATGGTCTTCTTCCTCTTCGGGGCACCAACCCTCCTAGGACCAACGGGTCGGTCATGCACAGGCCTGTCACATGTTTCAACGTGTGTAGGAGCTGGCGGCTCATGATCGCCAACTGTCCTACCTAAAGTGACAATGGTCATTTCATTAAACAAACAAGAGCTGTCGTTTATACCAATTAGAATGGAGAAGGAAAATCAGAGAAGCGGGACAAACCGGTATCGAGTTCTCCTCTGTCGGTATCTGCATCCACATATTCTTCCTCGGAGGTCTCGTCGTCGTCATCCGTAGGAAGGAGCTCTTCATCATCTGTGAGAAGAGATTTGGCATGTCCCTTTCTCTGCTTCTGAGCAAGCTCAACCCTGCGAGCAGCCACCATAGCAGCCCGGACCGAGTGCTCGGACTGTAACTCTGAAAGACTCCTCACACCTATGGATTCATAGGCAGAAAGAAACCACTTGCAACTGAGGAAAGTGGTCAGAGGCTTACGCCTATATGAAGGAAGAGCAAAACGGGCTCCAGTGCAGCCCACCATAGTCCATAGCCATGCTCGTACGCCATCAATAAGTCCTCCCTCAACCTGCAGGCTACGGCTCGGATTCCCGACATATAGTTGGTCATAGCCGAACTGACGAGCAAAGCGGCAGGGAAGGTAAGGCTCTATGTGGCATTGATTCTTCACCTGGAGGACAAGATACCCAACGCGGATGTTCACTAACCAGCGGAAACAACCAACGTCGAGAATAGTCCGGTCACTTCTAGGTTTCTCCTCGTCAATCAGCACGTCACCATAGCGACCCGAAAAGTTAGGAAAACACTTGAAGAACTCCCAGCATTTACGGACTCGAAGCTCTCGTTGTACATCACTGAATTTGTTCCCGAGCTGCACAAAAGGAACGGGGACATCAACAACGCTGGGTGCCGACATCAAGTCAGGACGGTGAAGGACAAGCCACGCCATCAGATATGCGTACCTGAAAAGTGAGGAAAACACTTGAAGAACTCCCAGCTCTTACGAACTCGAAGCTCTCGTTGTACATCACTGAATGCTTTCCCGAGCCATCTGCTTCTCTCCAACAGCTGCACGAAAGGAACAGGGACATCAACAGTGCTGGGCGCTGACATCAAGTTAGGACGGTGAAGAACAAGCCACGCCATCAGATACGCATAAGGAAGCTCGACCTTCGGACAAATAAGCTCAGTCGATGGTTCAGAACCCATCTGTGTAAAACTGCTGACTAGACACCTAAGCCCGCAATGGATGCCAGCAACCATCGCTGGGAGCAGGGATAGCTCTCTCCCGTAATCTAGCTGAACTGTAGGGAAGAGCACCTCGACAGGTAGAGCGTCTGAAGGCTGGTGCGGGACAACACATTTCTTCAACCAAAGGGCAAGGTAGCCTGCTAGTAGAGTCCGGGGCCCAATGGACTTCTGTGCGCGGCAGAGAAAAGAACGAAACTTGGTTCCCGCAGGAAAAACTCCCTCAGCACTGGCGATGGTGTAAGAACGAGCCTCAGCCTTCTCCAACAATTCATTAATCGCGGTAGGGGTCAACACGTCTAATTCACGAATGGGCTCGCTGGAAGTACCCTCCAAGTTCTGGAACAAATAGCAAGCAAACTGCTTCAAGCTGACCTGCCTCTTCCTTTTCGCTTGAGGAGAAGTCTGGACCAAGGAGGTATGATAATGACAAGTAAGATCCCAGGGAGTGTCATACATGTCGGGAGTATCTTTCTTCATACACTCCAACTGCTGGTTCGAGGGAAAATACTCCTGATACGGACAATCCCCCATCGGAAGACCAGAAACATGATGCATCTCATGCAAGGCCAACCCTAACTCGCCACCGCTGGTCAGAAAGGTGTTACTGTCAGGCATGTAGGTCTCTAGCAACGCCAAGAAATGGCGGCAGCTGACCGGGATTCCGTACATGGTGGCTCGTATAGGTGCATACAACCCACTGCTCTTCAGATCCCTCTCCCAACGCGCTAAGACAAAACTGGTCATGCGTGCCCACCACCCCTTGGCTAGTGAGGAAGCCCAACCATAGCATCTATAATCTGGTGGAGGTAACCTTCTCCCCAGAAGAGCCAGACGATTACTCACAGTAGAAGCAGCTGCTGACACCTCGCCTGGGGGTGCAGTGTTAAGGCCCATAATCCCGGGTTGAAGACCACGAATGTCATGATACCCGTTAGAGCCAGGAGTCTTGTGGTGAGTGGCATATCCACACTGAACTCGCTCAGCATCTTCAGTAAGGTGCCAAGACATCTGTCGCTCCACGGCCTGCCCCTTCAAGTGACTGAAAGAATATTGGCGTGGAATCGAGGGGATGTACAAACAAGCTCCCTCGTCGAGAGTCAGCCAATGCTCCTCGCAAA
>NC_033795.1:72026435-72032163 GCF_001876935.1 Asparagus officinalis | reverse complement strand
TTGGTATCGTCGCCTCAAGCCAGGAAGCGTGAATAGCTGGGACGACATGGAGACTAATTGTAGGCATCGAAAATTGCCTATAGTTCTCCACAACCGGTTCAGTGTTAACGAGCGACGATGAACGTCACCATCCAATCCACATGAGCCTAATCGACGTCGACGAACGATTGAAGTGAATCAACGAGCCACGTGAGCGGATAGGATTTCGGAACAACGAAAACCCGTGCCAATCGGAAGCCCGGCACTGCTCACGAAAAGGACAATGCCCTCCATGCCTCGACCACTCTAAAGACAATCCAACCATCAGAGCGGATCGAACTCTTCGTCACGCATCCAACGCACCCGGAATCACTCAAATCCGAGTTCGTACGAAGAATCTACGGGAGAAACGATCAAATACACCTACGGACGTCTCGGAGTTCCGAAACACCCCCAGGGGTGTCTCAGAAATTCCGAGACACCCCAGGGGTGTCTCGGAATTTCCGAGACACCGGGGTGTCTCGGAAAAGCCGAGACACCCCTAGGGGTGTCTCGGAAAATCCGAGACACCCCAGGGGTGTCTCGGAATTTCCGAGACACCCCAAGGGGTGTCCTCACTTTGGATGCCCCCCCCTCTTGGTTTCCTATAAATAGGACCTCTTTGCCTTTGTTTTGAAGAGGATTTTTGGAGAGTCTTGGCGAAGCCCTGCTGCAGTGAAGAGTGCCCGTGCGCTTCAACAAGGAGAGGAGAGTTCTTCATCAGAGCCTTCATCGCCCGTCATATCCTTAGTATTAGCCTTTAGCGTTAATACTAAGAAGAGCTAATACCTCGCTTTAGCCGAGGTATACGCTTATAGCTTCTAGATCTCACGCGGATCGACGAAGCTCTGTCCGATTTATCCGGACGGATAAACGAAGCTCTGTCCGATTTATCCGGATCAGAAAGTTTCTACCCCGTCACAGGCCAAAGACCCACGCAAGCAAGAGATGACAAACAGCTCTTGCGTTTGTTTGAAAGGAGTTGCATTTATTTTGTTTTCATTGTGTACCAGTCTTATAAAAAGGCTATCTTTTTGTTTCATTGTAACGATCAAAGTTGTAATGAATGCAGCAATGAATACAGCGACTTTTTCCGCAAACAAGCTGGTGAAGTTGTAATGAATGCAGCAATGAATACAGCAACTTTTTCCGCAAACAAGCTGGCGACCACAGTGGGAGCCAACGGCATCGCTACCGACGCCGTCGTGACGCAGCCGGCATTAAAGATCCGGGTGAATGAAGAACACGAGCTCAATCAACAACAGTTCAAAGAAGGCCTCTCTTCCTCCTCCTCCAGATCCGCCTCTCCAAACGGGTACAGAAAGGTAACCTCTTTCATAAATGTTTGCAGGTCCTTCGGCTCTAAAATCCAAGACCCCGTTGCCGCCTCTGCACTTGCACCACGTGACGTCCCCACGTCGTCCAAAATGGTCGAGATCGCAGATCCGGACTCCTCTTCCGCCGAGGAGATGACTTCTGAAGACGCTCCGGCATTATCAAAGAGAGCACGACAAAGACAACGTCAACGTCTTGCTCGACAACTTGCCGAGGCTTTGGAGCCAATGGATGGGATCCGCTATAGCGTAGATCTAAAATCCAGGCAACGCCAGGAGCAACCACGGCAAACAACCAGCCCCTCCTCCGAAGCAGAAACAAACAAATGGGTTCATGTCAAAAGAACCCGTTCTACTATTGAGGAGCGAATCCAGAAGCGCTGCGCCTTGCGTGCGCATGCCCGAGCCCTGGTCCAAAAAGCACGAGAAATGCTAAAGGGAGAGGCCGTTAAGAGATCGCCGAAATCCGAACGAGTTTGGATGCCGAAGGCCAAAACAACGCCTGAGGTAATAGCAGGTAATATTGCTCTCCAACCTTCATCAATTTCAGGTCCCGAACCTTCGGTAAAGCCCCACCGCAGCGTGGATTTCCCCAAGTCTAGGAATCCTCTGAACAACCGTATCGATGCTCTACCCGAGAATCGAGGAAAAGCGCTTGTCAAGGAAAGCTGGAGATCGCTGAAGGAGCTTCAAGCCAACATCCAGACTGGGGGTCGTACACGACCTCCTAACAAATCGAACTCTGCAACAACCAGCTCGGCGGTGCATGCAAAGGACCAAGAGCCCGTTAAGGTTTCACCCTCACAAAGGAGTGATTCCAAACGTGCGACTCTTGCGGAGGCCAACAAGGCAATGATTACTCAGAAGAAGACGCATCCGACAAACGAACGCGTTATACCTGAGCGCTCCACAGAGGGTCTCGATATCCGAGGGAATCTCCGATGGACCGACAAAGCCCAAGTCAAGGCGTTCCCACCAAAGAGGATCGATTGCTCGAGATGATGAACCCCTAGAAGTGACTATCAACATGGTCAACAAGGGAAAATCCCCAATCATTTCAGGTGGTTCCGACCCTAATTCCTCTCCAGGAAGCAGGGTCAATTCGGGAACAGCTCAGCTTCAGCTAGAAGCCGATGATGAAATCTCGGATTCCTATTCCGCCCTCGCTTCTGACGAGACAACGTCGAGCATAGGACAAGCTCGAGAGGTGCTCATGGTCAATACAGATCAGATAGCCAAAATCATTGAAGAGGCCCTGACTAAGCAGAAGGAAATCTTCAAGTTTGAAATGGAAGTGGCTATGCAAGAGATGAGACAAATGCACGATCAACGAATCCGAGCTTTGTCGAACCAGCTAGTTGAGTCCGACCGTCGCACCCAGAACGCTGCAGTCAACAGCGAGCCGGAGGTGGTCGAAATCGTCATGGCCAACGCACCACCCAAGAATACTGGGGGTGGCCCCACTAAAATTAACAGCGCTGGGGGTGGACCCACCAGTGATGATAGCGCTGGGGGTGGACCCACCAGTAGTGACAACACTGGGGGTGGCCGTATGATTCCTCTCGAAACTTATCCAAAACAGGATATGGGTGAGGCCGAAAAGATAAAGGAGCTCGAAAGAAAAATCGAAGCCCTGATGTCTGTTCGGGAGGTGAAGAGGACCGGCATTCCGTGTCCTTACCCGAGAAAGTGGGATTCGATCCCGTATCCGGCGAAGTTCAACCTGATCAACTTCACGCCGTTCGGCGGGAAGGGCTCGCCCACTCAGCACCTGATTTACTTCAAGTCCCACTTGGGGGTGATCTCTGGCAACGGACCCTTGATGGTTCGGTCATTCGTTGGCACCCTTCGCGGGCCTGCCTTCGATTGGTACCGCCGTCTCAAGCCCGGAAGCATCAACAGCTGGGAGGACCTGGAAAGCAAGTTCCTCGCCCATTTCTTCGATGATGACACCGAGGTGTCAATCAGGACACTCTTTGACGAGAAACAAAAAGGCGGAGAGTCGGTGGATACCTTCATCAAACGCTTCCGCAATCAGGCAATGAACTGCAGGGATCCCGTCACGGAGGAATTCATCTTGCAGACTTGTCAGAACAACTTGTCCATTAATATCTTGGACGTGATGGGAATAGAGCCGCTCAATACCTGGAAAGAGTTGAAGGCTCGAGGAGAACAGGCCGAACGCTTCATCAGAAGGCGGAAAGCCGAGAGGAGCCAACTGATGGTCAACCCTCTGGATTCGGATCTCGTACCTCATGATGAAGGGGACGCACCTGCAACGGTTATTGACGATAATCAAACGTCACAACAGCAGTCCTGGGAACAACAGGAGAATTCGGACGAGGAGCTCCAAAACGAGTACTCGTTTAAAGACGAAGACGTTCCAGCTATCTTCGAGACCCTTCTCGAAAACAACAAAATCAAACTCCCGCCCATCACGGATCAGGAGGAAGATTACGATTCCGCGGATCCAACGTACTGCGAGTACCATAGGAGGATCCTCCATCCCACCAAGGATTGCTTTGCTCTCAAGAATAGCATCCAGACCTTGGTTGAAGCCGGCGTTATAACGCTAGGATAAGCCAATTGAAAATGGCAATACTCCAAAGAGTACACGAGTATAAACTGTTACTCAAGACTCCAACGAGTATACGAGTATAAACTGCTTCTCGACACTCCAAAGAGTATACGAGTATAAACTGTTTCTCATTCCTCCTACCGGTATAAGAGGTTAAACTGCTCCCTGATACTCCAATAGGTATATGAGTCTAAACTATTTCCTACCATTAACGGGAAGTTCCTGGAGGATATTACACTAATATTCTTAAGGATAACCCGGCCAGATAACAAAGTCAAACCCAGTTCCAAGAGAGAAACTGGGGGTGGATTATCCAATGCATCGGGAAGTTCCCGAAAGAATACCACATGGGTATTCTTAGGGATAACCCAATCATTGTGGAATTGGTGAACAAGAAATTCACATTCAAACTCTAAAAGTCAGAATGTCCCTTCTTATTCCCTAACTCTTATGAGTTATTTTTGTGAGAAGAGATCCAATCTTCTGGTAGGTTAATCTTTCCTCACCAAACCATCCGCTGATCAAATTAAACGACAGTGGATCCACCAACGTTTCCATTTGCCCGTCGTTGGCATTTCTCAGACTTAACGTGCTAAGTCCTAAACGCCTAGCATTAAAGTCTCCCTTTGAGTGATAATACGAGTTGGCGTTTCCTTGCTACCCGTATTCCACTTTCTTTGCTTTCTGGTCAAACCTATAAAAGTTAGGGCCAAAGCCAAAATCCCCTCTCGATTCCTCCAATGAACGAGAGGTCCACCTTCAAATCGAGCGATCAAACTTTCCGACAGTTAGGTCGTCTCAAACTCCTGCTTGGTCAAACATTCATACAGTTAGGGCCACAGCCAAAATCTCCTCTCGATTCCCCCAAAAGACCACATATTCAACATTGTGGCAGGTTGTTATTAATAACACCATAATCCATGCCTCACACGCACGGGGAATTTTATCCTGAATCCTAAGTAAGGATAAGTCAACACCTAACCCGTGTTGCCGGGTAGCCTATTCCCGTAAGAATGGCAAAGCCTATGTATTCAACATCATAGCACAAAGTCTAAGAAAATTCACTCTCTTAGCACAGCGTTACAATCCACATACTAGCCCGACTCAAACGGTAGTCGGTAAAGGCTAATCAAATCCGTTGAAGGCTGGGGGTTAGCCAAAAATCCTAAAGTCAACGCCTAACACGCGTCGCCGGGTAGTCTATTCCCGTGAGAAAGATGAAGTCTACGTATTCGAAGTCGTAGCATCAAGTCTAAGGGAGTTCATTCCTTTAGCACAACGTCACATGCGGAACGGATTTAGACAATCCGCATGTAAGCCCGATTCAAACGGTAGTCGGTAAGAGCACGTCAAATCCGTTGAAGGCTGAGGATTTGCCAAAAATCCTAAGTCAACGTCTGATACACGTTGCTGGGTAGTCTATTCCCGTGAGAAAGACGAAGTCTACGTATTCAATATCGTAGCACTAAGAGCGTTAACTCTCTTAGCACAACGTCACATGCGGAACGGGCTTAAACAATCCGCATGCTAGCCCGACTCAAACGGTAGTCGGTAAAGGCTCATCAAACCCGTTGATGGCTGAGGGTTTGCCAAAAATCCTATAAATGCAAGTCATTGACGTACCAGCTCCATTAGTTGGTCTCGTGACTTGAGCATCCAACAAACTCAGGATAAAAAATCCACGAATGCAGATGAATCAGCTTTAACAGTTGGTCCTGCAGCTCCGACACCTGCAGCTCCGACACCTGGGATCGCTTTGCTCCAATACCTTAAGAGCTTAAACTGTGTATACTCCAGC
>NC_033795.1:71996585-72025435 GCF_001876935.1 Asparagus officinalis | reverse complement strand
TAACCGTCTGGCTCTTCTTGGGAGAAGGTTACCTCCACCGGATTATAGATGTTATGGTTGGGCTTCCTCCCTAGCCAAGGGATGGTGGGCACGCATGACCAGTTTCGTCTTGGCGTGCTGGGAGAGGGATTTGAAGAGCAGTGGATTGTATGCACCTATACGAGCCACCATGTACGGAATCCCGGTCAGCTGTCGCCATTTCTTGGCGTTGTTAGAGACCTACATGCCTGACAGTAACACCTTCCTGACCAGCGGTGGCGAGTTAGGGTTGGCCTTGCATGAGATGCATCAGGTTTCTGGTCTTCCGATGGGGGATTGTCCATATCAGGAGTATTTTCCGTCGAACCAATAGTTAGAGTGTATGAAGAAAGATACCCCCGATATGTATGACACTCTCTGGGATCTTACTTGTCACTATTATACCTCCTTGGCCCAGACTTCTCTTCTAGCGAAAAGGAAGAAGCAGATCAGTTTAAAGCAGTTTGCTAGCTATTTGTTCCAGAATTTGGAGGGTGATTCCAGCGAGCACATTCGTGAGTTAGATGTGTTGACCCCTACCGCCATTAATGAGTTGGTGGAGAAGACTGAGGCTCGTTCTTACACCATTGCCAGTGCTGAGGAAGCTTTTCTTGCGGGAACCAAGTTTCGTTCGTTTCTCCGTCGTGCACAGAAGTCCATTGGGCCCCGGACTCTACTAGCAGGCTACATTGCTCTCTGGTTGTAGAAATGTGTTGTTCCATATCAGCCTTCAGACGCTTTACCTGTCGAGGTGCTCTTCCCTGTAGTTCAGCTAGCTTACGGGAGAGAGCTTTCCCTGCTCCCAGCGATGGTTGCTGGCATCCATTGCGGGCTTAGGTGTCTAGTCAGTAGTTTTACACAGGGGGGTTCTGAACCATCGACCGAGCTTATTTGTCCGAAGGTCGAGCTTCCTTATGCATATCTGATGGCGTGGCTTGTCCTTCACCGTCCTGACTTGATGTCGGCGCCCAGCGTTGTTGATGTCCCCGTTCCTTTCATGCAGCTGTTGGAGAAGAGCAGATGGCTCGGGAACAAATTCAGTGATGTACAACGAGAGCTTCGAGTCCGTAAGAGCTGGGAGTTCTTCAAGTGTTTTCCTCACTTTTCGGGTCGCTATGGTGACGTGCTGATTGACGAGGAGAAACCTAGAAGTGACCGGACTGTTCTCGACGTTGGTTGTTTCCGCTGGTTAGTGAACATCCGCGTTGGGTATCTTGTCCTCCGGGTGAAGAATCAATGCCACATAGAGCCTTACCTCCCTTGCCGTTTCGCTCGTCAGTTTGGCTATGACCAACTATATGTCGGGAATCCAAGCCGTAGCCTGCAGGTTGAGGGAGGACTTATTGATGGCGTACGAGCATGGCTGTGGACTATGGTGGGCTGCACTGGAGCCCATTTTCTTCACCGTCCTGACTTGATGTCGGCGCCCAGCGTCGTTGATGTCCCCGTTCCTTTTATGCAGCTGTTGGAGAAGAGCAGATGGCTTGGGAACAAACTCAGTGATGTTCAACGAGAGCTTCGAGTCCGTAAGAGCTGGGAGTTCTTCAAGTGTTTTCCTCACTTTTCAGGTTGCTATGGCCATTGTCACTTTAGGTAGGACAGTTGACGATCATGAGCCTCCAGCTCCTCGTTATACGAGCTCAGGGCCCGACGATCGAGCTCCCACACACGTTGAAATGTGTGACAAGCCTGTGCATGACCGACCTGTTGGTCCTAGGAGGGTCGGTGCCCCGAAAAGGAAGAAGACCGTACATAAGTCCCACGATGGTCAGCGTCCTTATGGAGTGGACTTAGGAAGCACTGCCGATGGAGGGGAAGGTAAAGGTAACATTTTATTGCTTTAAGGTGATTTTCCTTTTGGGATTCGTAACCATGTTTTATGCTCCAGGGTTCTTCGAAGAGGGCGAACTCCCACCGGGTCCGGTATCTCCTGGATCTGATAATATGGATTGCTTTATGCAGCAGATGTGCGACGCCCTTCATGACGGTTCTCTGGGCATTGATCTAAACATTGATCTTGAGCAGGTGAACAGTGTTGAGTCCACCATCCCGTATTCAGGTATATCTACATCCAATGATACCCTCCTCAATCATGGGGAAGGAAGATCTTCTTTTTTTTGCTGCAAGTATTTTTTGAGCTTTCCTCATCTTCCAACATTCAGGTTACCCTGCAGATGTCGCGATGGAAAGGCCAGCTGAGGATGGAGCCTATCATGATGTGGGTTTCGAGGAACGGGGGTGTGCTCCTGTACCAAGCTTCTCGAAACCCGATGTTGGCTTATTAGCTGACATGCTGGCTGAACAGAATACCAGAGGAACCGAGAGACCATTCTTTGGGAATGATTCATTCATAGGTATATCTCTGATTCCCTTCATCTTGCCTGATCTTTTGTCTGACTAATGAAGGATTAATATTACAGCGCCAACCATTGGGATTAGTCCAATATTGATTCCTGGCATATCTAGCTTGCCTCGGAATGACGGAATCACCGGTACGCATACGATTTAGGGATATCGTACTTCTTTATGTTTATCTGACTTTTGACTAATATATGAGTGCAATCATAGGACCAGCCACCGGGACTGATTCTCTTATGACTCCTGGCATTCCCCAGATACCTACGGATGATGGACCTACAGGTATGCAGATGACCTTATCATTCCAATCCTCCTTATTCGTCTAAATTTTCATTTTGACTAATAAAAAGGTGCAACTATAGGACCAGCCGCTTGGGCCGATACTCTTATGACTCTTGGCATTCCCGCTGCATCTGAGGACGGTGGGATTGCAGGTATGCATATGATCTTCTTGTCCCGATTCTCCTTATTTGTCCAAATTTCCATTTGACTAATACAGGAGTGTAACTGTAGGACCGGCCGTTGGGCCTGATACTACTATAGTTTCCGGGGCTGAAAGTCTGCATAGAAGTGGCGTCTCCCCGCCCTTGCCGAGTGGTATGAGCAATCTGCCTGCAGGGGTTGATATACCCTCCATGACCACTTCTGCCGCTGTCTCAGAGCCTGTCGGACCTCAGCCTGAGGGGACCTCCGTTGGCGTTGGTATGCTCAGAGTTTGCCTTTGAATTTCCTTATCGTATTCGATAATCTGCTGAACTTCTATATTGTTTCTTGTAGGGTCTCGATCCTCTCTATATGAGCGTATCCGCGCCCTTTTGGTTGATACCAATCCCGATAAAGACATTTTTCGTACGGACCTCGGCCTTTTTACCGTCTTTTATAACGGCATGATCGAGAAACTTCTTCATCGAGGATACTGTCCCGATCAGTTCAGGCGTTCCTTTTCTCGCCACATGATGATGATGAGGGAGGAAGGATACCCGGAATTGGCTGATTCCTTCACTGTCGATTTCGCTGCCCTAGAGTCAGAGATCCGAGAGTTGAAGGAATTGGAGATTAACGGGGCTTCTTCTTTCGTGTCCTCTCAGCTGGAGCCTAGGCTGGCACAGTGGCGTGATCTGAGATCTTCCATTGGATGCGAGCTTCAGTCACATGAGAGCTCCATTGCGTAGCTAATGGCTAATGTGGTGAGGAAAGATACGGATAGAGCTGAGCTACTCCGCTCTTTGGACTCGAGCCGCGAGGAAGTGACTAGGTTGAAAGAGGCATTGAAGTGCGCCGAGGAATCTGCTGCTCTTATTGCAGATGACCTGGCTGGACTAGAGCGTTCTCGTGAGCAGGCACTCGAGAAGCTAGGATCCACCCAGGAGAGACTGATGAAGCTGAAGAGTGAAGCCGCGGAGATTTTAAGCATTTCTGAAGAATCTGCTCGAGCTGATCTGCAGGCAGGACTCGAGCGGAGTTATGTAGATAGACTTTTCAGTTTAAAGTCTCATATCCTCGACCGCCAACTGCCTTCGGGCTAACGAGCTTTTTATTGTATGCTTTTGACTCGATCTATTAATAGAGACTCCGCCTTTGCTTCTTTTGTGATCTTTCTGTATTTATTATGAATGACAAGGTTTATGGGATTTTTGGCAAACCCCCAGCCATCAACGGGTTTGAAATGTCTTTACCGATTACCGTTTGAAATCGGACTAGCATGTGAATTATTAAACCCGTCTCACATGTAACGTTATGCTAAGAAAATTGCTTTTCTTAGACTTGATGCTATGATTTTGAATACATAGACTTAACCATTTCTTATAGGGAAAAGGCACCCCGCACCGCGTATTAGGCGATGACTTATCCCTTCTTAGGCTTCGGGATAAAATTCCCCAGGTTTAGACCCTGGTGTCTTCTTCAATTGGAGAGAGACTAAACCGGCCATGTGTGTTAGACATGGACTTTGGAATTTTTGGCAAACCCCCAGCCATCAACGAGTTTGGTGTGCCTTTACCGATTACCGTTTGAATCGGGCTAGCATGCGGATTGTCTAGATCCGTTCCACATGTAACGTTGTGCTAAGAGAGTAAATCCTCTGAGGCTTTGTGCTATGATTTTGAATACATAGACTTCGCCCTTATTACGGGAATAGGCTACCCGGCAACACATATTAGGTGTTGACTCATCCCTACTTAGGCTTCGGGATGAAATTCCCCAGACTCGAATTCTGGTGTCTTCTTCAATCAGTAAAAGACTAAACCGGCAATACGTGTTAGGCGCTGACTCATCCCTTCTTAGGCTTCGGGATGAAATTCCCCAGACTGGAATCCTGGTGTCTTCTTCAATTGGTAAAAGACTAAACCGGCAACGCGTGTTAGGCGCTGACTCATCCCTTCTTAGGCTTCGGGATGAAATTCCCCAGACTGGAATTCTGGTGTCTTCTTCAATCGGTGAAAGACTAAACCGGCAACGCGTGTTAGGCGCTGACTCACCCCTTCTTAGGCTTCGGGATGAAATTCCCCAGACTGGAATTCTGGTGTCTTCTTCAATCGGTGAAAGACTAAACCGGCAACGCGTGTTAGGCGTTGACTCATCCCTCCTTAGGTTTCGGGATGAAATTCTCCGTGCACCAAGTGCCCGGATTGGAAGTTGAGAATTGTGACTTTTTTAGGAGCAAAGACGGACTAGGAAATGGGAGAGGAAGAATTTTATATTCTATCTCACGGTGCTGAAGAGGAAGAATTTTATATTCTATCTATAGCTGGAAAGGAAACTCGAGGTGGGATCTCCACCCCCAGAATCCGGTAGGATGAAACTAAGAGTGGGATCTCCACTCCGAGAATCGGAAAGGTTCGAACGACCCTAACTTTTATAGGATTGGTCATTTGAACCCAAAGAATCCCTCATTTATTGAGGAGAAAGCCCAATTTCAACCCTAACTTTTATAGGTTTGGTGGAAAAAGGGGACAAAGGTGGATTTTCGTTTATCGAAAAGGAATGACTCGGCCTTAGTCTTGACTGTTTGTAGGCTTGACTAAGTGAGATCGGGGAACAATCCTAACTTTTATAGGTTTGACTGTTCAAATTGAAAGTGGACCTCTCGTTCATGGAAGGAATCGAGAGAGGAATCTAGCTTTGGTCCTAACTTTTATAGGTTTGACCAGAAAGCAAAGAAAGTGGAATACGGGTAGCAAAGAAAATGCCAACTCGTATTATCACTCAGAGGGAGACTTTAATGCTAGGTGATTAGGACTTAGCACGTTGAGTCTGAGAAATGCCCACGACGGGCAGATGGAAATGTTGGTAGATCCACTGTCGTTTAACTTGATCAGCGGATGGTTTGGTGAAGAAAGATTAACCTATCAGAGGATTGGATCTCATCTCACCAAAATAACTCGTAAGAGTTAGAGAATTTTGATAAAAATAAGAAGAAACATTCTGACATTCAGAGTCCGGACGTAGATTTCTTATTCATCAATTCCACAATGACTGGGTTATCCCTAAGAATACCCATGTGATATTCTTCCGGGAACTTCCCGATACATTGGTTATCCTGAAGATACTAAGGATAATATTTTTTCAGGAACTTGCCGTTTATCGGCATCATAAGCCGGTCACCGTCCTTGGTGACAAGGTGATATGCGCCACTCGAGTAGACTGTCTCCACTACGAATGGTCCCTCCCATTTGGGTTCAAATTTACCCTTCTTCTTGGAGTTAAGGATCATAGGCCGTTTCACAGCTAGAACCAAATCTCCTTCTTTGAAACTCCTTTGTCGAACCTTTTTGTCGAAGGCTCGAGAGATTCTAGCTTGGTAAAACTCAATATGCTGTTGAGCTTCCAGGCGCTTTTCATCGAGCCTCTCGAGTTCTTCGAGGTGTTTCTGATGTTGTTCTTCGGTCGTCATCTGGGTTGCAAGAGCGATCCGAAGAGACGGAATTTGGATTTCCAAAGGGAGAACGGCTTCACATCCGTACACCAATGAATATGGGGTTGCGCTGGTCGGTGTACGCACCGTGGTACGATAGGCCCATAGAGCTGCGCCGAGCTTGTCATCCCAATCCCGCTTGTTATTCTTCACGATTTTTGACAAGAGCTTTATGATAGTCTTGTTGAAGGCTTCAGCTAATCCATTTCCTGTGGGATTATAAGCCGTTGACGAGATATCCTGGATTTTAAACTTTTCGCAGAACCTTATGAAGGCGTTGCTGACAAACTGAGGACCGTTGTCATGTATGATTCGTCTTGGAACACCATACCTATAGATGATATGGTGCTTGATGAATGCAATGACATTACTCGTTTTAACTTCTCTGAGTGGAACTGCTTCAGCCCATTTGGAGAAGTAATCGGTAATTGCCAGGATGAACCGGTCGCCTTTGACTGACGGAGGATTTATAGGACCAACAATGTCCATTCCCCAAGTCTCGAACGGCCATGACGTAACCGAAGGATGCAGATGCTCCGGAGGTTGATGCATATAATTCCCGTGTATTTGACATGCATTACACTTTCGGGCATACGTGATTGCATCACTCATCATGGAAGGCCAAAAATACCCCATTCTTCTGATGCGATCATAAAGCTTAGGACCAGGTTGGTGTGCGCCACACTCTCCTTCGTGCGCCTCCCTAAGGACTTCTTCAGCCTCTTTCGCCGATAAGCAACGCAATAGCAAACCATCGTACCCCCTGCGGTACAACGTTCGATTCTCCGTGTTATAGTAGAATCTTGCTGCTATTCGTCGGATCGACTCTCTTTCCTTCACATCTTCTGGCAAGATTCCATGCAAGACGTAGTCGATGATGGGGAAACGCCAATCTCGTGGTTCGAACTCAATTTGAGTAGCGTGTACCTCTTGAACTTCTTCTTCCTCGGCATCTTCACTGTAAAGCGGCACTAGGAGTTGGTGAGTTCTGCCAATGCTGCTAACGCGTCTGCGTAGGTATTCTGTAGCCGTGGAATATGTTCGATAAAGAATCCTTCGAATGATTCTGCCATCTCCACTGCCATCTTATGGTATGGTATTAAATCTTGGCTTTGAACCTCGTAC
Source organism: Asparagus officinalis (assembly GCF_001876935.1). Taxonomy (NCBI): domain Eukaryota; kingdom Viridiplantae; phylum Streptophyta; class Magnoliopsida; order Asparagales; family Asparagaceae; genus Asparagus; species Asparagus officinalis. Next base: position 72,018,021 of record NC_033795.1, on the reverse strand, counting down.
TCTCCCTGAACTTGTTTAACTATCAGTTGAGAATCGCCGAAGGCTTCGAGGTACTCAACCCCCAGTTCTTTGGCGAAACTGAGTCCTATGAGTAATGCATTATATTCGGCTACATTATTTGAGCACGGTTCCGTCAACGAGTAAGCTCGAGGCATCACGTGCTTTCCTGGGGAAACTAAGACAACTCCAACTCCGGAAGAAATCTTAGAACTTCCAGGAGCACTTGCTACATTAGTTGCTCGTGAAGCGCCGTCGAAGTACAAACGCCATACTTGCTGGTGCGAAGTTGTGTTTACTTCGTGGGTTTCATCGGGTAGATCGTCATATATCTCAGCGGTGTCCGTAGTTGGATTAGCTGCCAGGAGATCACAGATGGCCTGTCCTTTTACTGACTTCTGTTGTTTAAAATGTAAGTCGTATTGGGACAAGAGTAAGGCCCATTTTGCTAACCGCCAGTTCATGAAAGCTGGTTGAGTCATGAATACTCGGACCGGATTAACTTTAGAGATGACATAAATGGTCTGCCCGACCAGATAATGCCGCATCTTCTGAATAGCGAACACCAAGGCGAGGCATTCTCTCTCAATCATAGGATATCGAGATTCGGCGCCTACCATGGTTCGGCTCAAATAATATACTGCCTGCTCATGACCGTTATCGTCATCTTGTGCAAGTAATGCACTTAATGAGTGGCTCGTCGCCTTGACATAAATCAAGAACGGTTTGCCCGATTTCGGTGCAACGAGTACAGGAGGTTTCGAGAGATATTCTTTAATACTCTCGAATGCCTTCTGACAAGCGTCATCCCATACAAATGACACGCCCTTCTTTGTGAGCTTGGAGAATGGTTGGCATTTTCCTGAGAGGTTCGAGATGAACCGACGAATATAAGCTAATCGCCCTTGCAATCCTCTGAGCTCCTTGAGGTTTCTCGGAGGCTGCAATTCATTAATCGCCTTTACCTTATCAGGATCGATATGAATACCTTTGGTGGTGACGACGAATCCCAGGAATTTACCACTAGACATTCCGAGGAAAGACTTGGTAGGATTCATCTTCAATTGATGGGCTCGCATCAAGTCGAACATGGTCTTCAAGTCCTTAATGTGATCTTTTTTATCACGACTTTTCACGACCAAATCATCTACGTAGCATTCGACAGTCTTTCGGAGATGCTCCTGAAAGATCTTTGACATGGCTCGCTGATTGAAAAATCTTTGACATGGCTCTCTGATATGTGGCACCTGCGTTTTTTAAACCGAAGGGCATGACCGTGTAGCAGAAAACGCCAAGGGGTGTTCTAAACGCGGTATGCTTTTCGTCATCTGGATGCATCTTTATCTGATTATAACCAGAGAAACCATCCATGAAAGACATCCTTTCGAACCCGCACGTATTGTCAATGATGACATCCGTGATAGGAAGGGGAAAATCGTCTTTTGGGCATGCAGCGTTGAGGTCTCGAAAGTCAATACAGACCCTGATCTTTCCGTTTTTCTTAAGGACCGGAACGCTAATGAATATAGGCTTCGGATTATCTTCGCTATCCATATTCACCTGGAGTACTTGATCTTCGGTAGGAGGTTCTCTTTGTTCGAACCTATCACCATACTGCATGTTTAGGTGATGAACCCAATGAACTTCCCATGTCGGCATCTGGTCGTCCTCCTCTATTGTGGTAGGATCGACCGTAACCATGTTCGACATCAACTTTTTGAACATCTCACCGATACTAGTGTCGGAATCCCAAGCCGAAGAATCAGAAGAGTATCCCTTTCTAGCTTTGTTAGCAATTCGATCGATGATTTGCCAGCAGCACTCATTGTCGGATGAGGAGGCATAACCCAAACCTCTTTTGTAGCGATAATAATCATCGGGTTTTCCCTTTGGTACATAGGCCATTCGAGGTGGAACTCGTGGACCTCGACCAAAGAAAAGACCTTCTCCGAGTGTAAAGTCATATCCATACTTCTCCATTAGATCGCGCGCTTTTGCGTCATATCTAAATAGATGAGGGGAAGGCTTATCTTCATCGTCTTCTTCTTCTAAGAAGTGATCGGGTATTGGAGCTTCTTTTCCTTTGCCGTAGACGACTTCTTTTCCACCCCCTATTCCCGCGGGGATGACAAGTGTTGCTCCGCATGGATCTTGTACCTGCTTTTTCGTCATGCAAAATGATTGAAGAGGCATATACAAATCAGGGTTATCATAAAGCTTTTTAGTGACATTATCAAGACACATCGAGTACTCTAAATCATCGTTTATTGATAGTTCTTCGGCAAGTTGCCAATTACAACTACTTTCCGATGATTTATCATCGTCAAGATTGATTACAATGGGTACAATGTCATTAAGTACAAAACCACCATCATAATCAAACCCAGTTTCGGTATCAGCTTCATCTCTGCTGTCCGTTCCTTGGGTCGGTGATTCAGTATCGGATTCAGCGCCGTAAAGAAGGGAATCGGTGAAATAGTTCTCTAATCCCTTAAACGGTTGCTTATCCGCGACCACCGTCTTGACTTCATTATTTGAGTCCACGTACTTGAGGCATTGATGCAGAGTTGACGGGACTATAAGGTTACCGTGGATCCAAGGTCGACCCAACAGTAAGTTATAGGACGTTTCTGCGTCAATCACATAGCAGGTAACTTCTGATTTTAAATCCCCGATCTGGCATTTGATTCGAATCTTCCCCAAGGGTCTGGACCCGCTGGTGTTGAATCCGTAAATCGTAGTGCCGGTGGAGGCTAGTTTGCTAGTCGGGATTCCGAGATGATGCATCAGTCGGAATGGCATGATGCTAACAGCAGAACCCGGATCAACTTGGATCCGGTTGACCATGCTGGAGCCAATGTGCCCTGTGAAATACAAAGGCCGATCATGCTTTGAGTTCTTCATCTGCATGTCTTCTTTGGTAAAAGAGATGCATGGAAAATGATGCGCCGCGAGATTGCAATGCTGAGCTGACGGCTCTGGTCCTTCAGGCGACGGCTTGATTCGAGTTAAGAAAGCTTCAGAGTCGCTCAAGGCCTCCTGTAGTGCTTTCCTTGTATCCTTGGAAAGACGCAATAGCTCGTATAGGGTTGTAGGCATTGAAAATTGCCTATAGGTCTCCACGAATGGTTCAGTGTTAAAGAGCGACAATGAACGTCACTATCCGATCCACAGGAGTTCAATTGATGTCGATGAACCCAATTGACGTCGATGAATGATTGAAGTGAATCGACGAACTACGTGAGCTGATAGGATTTCGGAACAACGAAGACCCTGACCAATCAGTAACCCGGCGATGTTCACAAAAAGGACAACGCCCTTCGAGTCTCGTTCATTCTACAGATAATCCAACCATTGGAGCAGATAGAACTCTTCGTCAAGCTTCCAACGCACTTGGAATCACTCAAATCCGAGTTCGGACGAAGAATTTACGGCGAAAACAATCGAATGCACCTACGAACGTCTCAGGAATTCCAAAACATCCCCAGGGGTGTCTCGGAAATTCCGAGACACCCCAGGGGTGTCTCGGATGTTTTGAGACACCCCAGGGGTGTCTAGGCACCCTAGGTGCTCCCATGCCTATAAAAAGCCCCCTTATGCCTCATTTTTCAAGATCTGGATTTTTGGAGAAGTTGGCGAAGCCCTGCTGCAGTGAAGAGTGGTCGAGCGCTTCAACCGAGGAGGAGAGAGGTCTTCATCAGATTCTTCATCACCCTTGCCCCTTTCCTTAGTATTACCCTTCGCCGGTAATCACTAAGAAGAGCAGATATCTCGTTTTAGCCGAGATAGACGCTTCAGGCTTCTAGATCTCACGCGGATCCACGAAGCTCTGTCCGATCTTTCCGGAACAGATCTGAGTGCCAGGTGGTCCACGGATATTGACGTCCCCGTCACAGGCAAAAGACCCACGCAAGCAGAAGACCGATAAACGATCTCTGCGTTTGTTTTGGCGAGAGTTGTAACCTTTTTGTTTTCATTGTGTAAAGGTCTTATAAAAAGACAATCCTTTTGATTTCATTGTAACGACTAAAGTTGTAATGAATACAGCAATGAATACAACAATTTTCGACACAAACAAGCTGGCGACCACAGTGGGAGCCAACGGCCTCGCTGCCGAGGCCGTCGTGACGCAACCGGCATTCAAGATCCGGGTGAATGAAGAGATCGAATACGAGTTCGATCAGCAAAAGTTTGAAGAGTACCTCTCTTCCTCCTCCTCCAGATCCGCCTCTCCGAACAGGCGTAGGAAGGCATCCTCTTCCAGAAATGTTCGCGGGACCTTCGGCTCGAAGATCCAAGAGCCCATTGCCACCGCTACACTCGCACCACGTGACGTCCCCGCGTCGTCCAACGTGATCGAGACCGCAGATCTGGACATCTCCTCCGCCAAGGAGATGCCTACTGAAGGTGCTCCAGCTGTATCAAAGAGGACGCGCCAAAGACGGCGCCAACGCCTTGCACGATAACTGGCCAAGGCCGCGGAATCGATGGACGGGATTCGCTACAATGAAGATCTCAAGTCCAGACAGCGCCAAGAGCAACAACGGCACATAACCAACTCCTCCTCCAAGGCAGAAATGAACGAATGGGTTTGTGTCATGAGGACTCACTCGACCCTCGAAGAGCGAATCAAGAAACGCCGCGCGTTGCTTGCGCATGCCCGAGCTCTCCTGCAGAAAGCGGAGGAGATGCAGAAAGAAGAGGCGGTCAAGAATCCGTCAAAACACAAACAGGTGTGGGTGCTAAAGGCAAAGCCGGCGCCAAAGACAAGAGTGGACGGAGTTGTTGTCCAACCTTCATCAAATCCAGATCCCGTTCCCCTTGCCCCCGCACCTCCGGCGGAGTCAGGTAAGAACACGGATCCTTCAAGATCCCGAGTTCCTTTGAAAGGTCGCCTCGGTCCCTTACCGGGGAATCGAGGTAACGCACCTATCAAGGAGCGATTGGGTCCGTTGAAAGGTCCCCAATTGATAAACCCGACTGGGGGTCGTGCTAATTCCCCCAAGATAGATAACAAAGGGAAAACCCCTATTGCCGACCGCATTGGGTTACGTGTCGAAGATCAAGAGCCTGTTAAGTTTTTACGCTTGCAAAAGCGTAGACTTGAACGAGCGACTTTTGAAAACGCTGATAAAGCGTCATATCCCTAGAGGGAAACACATTCGTCTGATGATGATTGTGTTATACCTGGGAAGTCGTGCCGACACTCTATGGGTTGCTCCAGTTATCAAACCGATGAGTTGTACTATAGAGCTGGGGGTGCGAATAAGTCTTGGAAGCGAGATGCTTGAGACACGGAGTCTCACTGTCCGTATGCCACCATAATCAAAGCGGTATTGTCGGAATGCTGTTGTTCTAAAGCCCCAAGGAGAGTTTCGGTGTTCGAGAGAATTTCTACCGAAACGTCTGAGACCAAGCCTAGGCGTTTCCGACAAAGAAGAAGGATAGTCGAAGACGGAGAATTTCCAAAGGTCACCACTAATATGACCAGCAAAAGGGCATCGACATGGGATAATCCCGAGTCAACTCCGCTAGTACCCTGGTATTTAACTCATCTACAGTCTGGAACCATTACACGAGGAACTTATAGTAGGGTTCGGACGAGATTACCGTCAGAAGACGAAGGATCAGATGCCTGCTCCGCGATTGCATCGGACAACACGGTATCCAGCGAGGGACAACCCCGCGAGGTACTCATGATAAGCGCCGAACAAGTAACCAAGATGCTTGAAGATGCCCTGGCTAGGCAGAAGGAAAGTTTCAAGTTCGAGATGGAGATGGCCATGCAGCAAATGAGAGAGATGTATGACCAGCAAATCACGGCTCTGACAACTCACCAAGGAGAGCCCACTCGACACAATCATCAGAATCAAGATGAGAATGAACGGGAAGGGAATAATGGCAACATAACTATTCCCCCTATCAACAACAACAACGGAAGGGGTCCTGTAGATGATAATGTAAACGAGGACCACGTCACCTCTCCCCAAAGCCACTCGAAGATAGGAACGAGTGAAGACAAGAAGATGAAGGACTTGGAGAGCAAAATCAATGCGTTGATGAATGCTCAAGAAGTGAAAAGATCCGGCATACCATGTCCATACCCAAGGGGGTGGGAATCAATTCCATATCCGGTAAAGTTCAACCTGATCAACTTCACGCCGTTCGACGGAAAGGGTTCCCCTACCCAACACCTAATATACTTCAAGTCCCACTTGGGCACGATCTCCGGCAATGAACCCTTAATGGTGCGGTCATTCGTTGGCACTCTTCGCGGAGCGGCCTTCGATTGGTATCGTCGCCTCAAGCCAGGGAGTGTCAGCAGTTGGGACGACATGGAGGATATGTTTCTGACGAATTTCTTCAACAACGACACTGAGGTCTCAATCAGCACTCTGTTTGATGAGAAGCAGAAAAATGGTGAGACAGTCGAAAACTTCGTGAAGAGGTTCCGAAATAAAGCAATGAATTGCAGGGATCCGGTCAGCGAAGATTTCATCCTCGAGACCTGTCATAACAATCTTTCATTGGACATCCTGGAAGCCATGGGAATGGCACCGCCAAAGACCTGGAAGGATCTGAAGGTGCGTGGGGAACGAGCCGAACGATTCCTTAAGAGGAAGAAGGCAGAAAGGGGCCAAATAGCAAATAACGCTCCGCAACAGAACTTTGTCCCTAAGGGAAAAGCACATGCGAATGCTGTGGACACGAATCAAACATTCGAGGTGCAAACACAACCACAACAGCGTCAACAAAAGGCGCCTCAACAATCAAGGTCACAACAGCAATCCCGAAGGCAGCAAAAGACTTCGGAACCAAAACTCCAAAGAGAGTATTCCTTCAAGGACGAAGACATTCCAGCCATCTTCGAATCCCTCCTTGGAAGCAACAGGATCAAGCTACCACCTATCACAAATCAGGAGGAAGCTGACAACACTATGGACCCAAAGTACTGTGCATACCACAGGAGGGTCGTTCATCCCACCAAGGATTGCTTTGCTCTCAAGAATAGCATTCAGACCTTGGTTGAAGCCGGCGTTATATCGCTCAATTAAGTGGAATGAATACTCCGACAAGTATAAGAGTATAAACTGCTTCTCAATCCTCCGACCGGTATAAGAGGTTAAACTACTCCCTGATACTCCAATAGGTATATGAGTCTAAACTGTTTCCCAATCTTGACGGGAAATTCCTGGAGAATCATATATTCTTAAGGATAACCCGAACATGCGATTGAGGATAACGTACTCCTCGTTACACCCAGTTTTGCAAGAAAGCTGGGGGGTGGATAATTCGTGTAACGGGAAGTTCCCGAAAGAATGTTAATACTCTTAGGGATCACCCGATTAATATGAACAAAGTGATGAACACTAAGTCCCCTACCGATCAGACTAATTGACGGTGGGACCACCAAATTCTATCAAATTCAAACTTCCGCTATGTTCGTGCACTCAAAACTTTCATAGTTAGAGTCCGGATTTAATCTGGTCAAACCTTCCTACAGTTAGTACCACAACCAAAATCCCCTCTCAATTCTTTCCATGAACGAGAGGTCCACAAATCGAGCGATCAAACCTTCCTACAGTTAGGATCGTCTCAAACCTCCCAATTGGTCAAACCTTTCTACAGTTACAAAATCTCCTCTCGATTCCCCCAATGAACGAGAGGTTCACATATCGAGCGATCAAACCTTCCTACAGTTAGGATCATCTCAAACCTCCCAATTGGTCAAACCTTCCTACAGTTAGGACCACAACCAAAATCCCCCTCTCGATTCCCCCAATGAACGAGAGGCCCACAAATCGAGTGATCAAACTTTCCTACAGTTAGGGTCATCTCAAACTCCTGCTTGGTCAAACCTTCCTACAGTTAGGACCAAAACCACAATTCACTCTCGATAAACGAGAAATTCATCTTTAGTTCGGTAATCAAAACTTCCGACAGTTAGGGTTATCCGAATCTTTTCGATTCTCAGAGTGGAGATCTCACTCTTAGTTTCATCCTTCCGGATTCTGGGGGTGGAGATCCCACCTCGAGTTTCCTTTCTAGCTGTAGATAGAATATAAAATCCTTCCTCTTCAGCACCGGGAGATAGAATATAAAATTCTTCCTCTCCCATTTCTCAGTCTGTCTTTGCTTAGTCTTTTACCGATTGAAGAAGACACCAGAATTCCAGTCTGGGGAATTTCATCCCGAAGCCTAAGAAGGGATGAGTCAGCGCCTAACACGCGTTGCCGGTTTAGTCTTTTACCGATTGAAGAAGACACCAGAATTCCAGTCTGGGGAATTTCATCCCGAAGCCTAAGAAGGGATGAGTCAGCGCCTAACACGCGTTGCCGGTTTAGTCTTTTACCGATTGAAGAAGACACCAGAATTCCAGTCTGGGGAATTTCATCCCGAAGCCTAAGAAGGATGAGTCAGCGCCTAACACGCGTTGCCGGTTTAGTCTTTTACCGATTGAAGAAGACACCAGAATTCCAGTCTGGGGAATTTCATCCCGAAGCCTAAGTAGGGATGAGTCAACACCTAATACGTGTTGCCGGGTAGCCTATTCCCGTAACAAGGGCGAAGTCTATGTATTCAAAATCATAGCACAAAGCCTTAGAGGATTTACTCTCTTAGCACAACGTTACATGTGGAACGGATCTAGACAATCCGCATGCAAGCCCGATTCAAACGGTAATCGGTAAAGGCACACCAAACCCGTTGAAGGCTGGGGGTTTACCAAAAATCCCAAAGTCTATGTCTAACACACATTGCCGGTTTAGTCTTTCACCGATTAAAGAAGACACCAGAATTCTAGTCTGGGGAATTTCATCCCGAAGCCTAAGAAGGGATGAGTCAGCACCTAACACGCGTTGCCGGTTTAGTCTTTCACCGATTGAAGAAGACACCAGAATTCCAGTCTGGGGAATTTCATCCCGAAGCCTAAGGAGGGATGAGTCAGCGCCTAATACGCGTTGCCGGTTAGTCCTTGACCGTAAAAAGGACAAAAGACCACATATTGAACATTGTGGCAGGTTGTTATTAATAACACCATAATCCGTGCCTCACACGCACGGGGAATTTTATCTCGAATCCTAAGTAGGGATAAGTCAACGCCTAACACGCGTTGCCGGTTTAGTCTTTTACCGATTGAAGAAGACACCAGAATCCGAGTCTGGGGATTTTTATCCTGCATCCTAAGTAAGGATAAGTCAGTGCCTAACACGCGTTGCAACCAAAGTCAACGTTTGACGATTCAAAACCCTAAGGGTCAACGCCGGTCAACACGTAACCCTAGGTCAACGCCAGTCAGCGCGTTGCAACCAAAGTCAACGTTTGACGATTCGAAACCCTAAGGGTCAACGCCGATCAACGCGTAACCCTAGGTCAACGCCAGTCAACGCGTTGCGACAAAAAGTCAACACACGGTGATCCGAAACCCTAAGTCAACACAATGTGACGGAGGTAGTTCAAAGTCAACTCAATGACACGAGCCAAACTCAATTCATCAGCTGCAGACTCGAGATTCCGACGACGGCCAAGCGATAAACGCAGCGCCGGAAGAACTTCGGCTATTCGTCAAAGCATCGAATAGATCGAAAATCGAAGGAGCCAAGAGTTGAAGCTAACTACAGGTCTTTACACCGACTGAAGGCTAGACCAATCACATCTAAAGTATTCCAGCCTCTTCTATAAAAGAAACGAGTCCGGAACGCTTTGGAGGGGGTATCTGTAGGCATTGAAAATTGCCTATAGGTCTCCACGAACGGTTCAGTGTTAAAGAGCGACGATGAACGTCACTATCCGATCCACAGGAGTTCAATTGACGTCGATGAACGATTGAAGTGAATCGACGAACTACGTGAGCTGATAGGATTTCGGAACAACGAAGACCCGGGCCAACCAGGAACCCGGCGATGTTCACAAAAAGGACAACGCCCTTCGAGTCTCATTCATTCTACAGATAATCCAACCATTGGAGCAGATAGAACTCTTCGTCAAGCTTCCAACGCACTTGGAATCACTCAAATCCGAGTTCGGACGAAGAATTTACGGCGAAAACAATCGAATGCACCTACGGACGTCTCAGGAATTCCAAAACATCCCCAGGGGTGTCTCGGATGTTTTGAGACACCCCAGGGGTGTCTAGGCTTTTCCTAGACACCCCAGGGGTGTCTAGGCACCCTAGGTGCTCCCATGCTTATAAATAGCCCCATTATGCCTCATTTTTCAAGATCTGGATTTTTGGAGAAGTTGGCGAAGCCCTGCTGCAGTGAAGAGTGGTCAAGCGCTTCAACCGAGGAGGAGAGAGGTCTTCATCAGATTCTTCATCACCCTTGCCCCTTTCCTTAGTATTACCCTTCGCCGGTAATCACTAAGAAGAGCAGATATCTCGTTTTAGCCGAGATAGACGCTTCAGGCTTCTAGATCTCACGCGGACAGATCTAAGGCGGTCCACGGATAAACCCCGGCACAGGCAAAGATCCCACGCAAGCAGAAGACCGATAAACGATCTCTGCGTTTGTTTTGACGAGAGTTGTAACTTTTGTTTTCATTGTGTAAAAGTCTTATAAAAAGACAATCTTTTTTTTTGATTTCATTGTAACGACTAAAGTTGTAATGAATACAGCAATGAATACAACAATTTTCGACGCAAACAAGGGTGATCCTAGCCGGGATATTGGCCAACTGCGCCATGATGTCAAAATGGGGTAGAGAGCTTGCATTTCCCGGTTTGTCTCTCCTAATCAGGTGATTGAATCGAGACTGCCTCGGGTTTTGGGCTTCCTGACGTAAAGGCTCTTTCCCCTTCTCCTTCTGCCCGACTTTCTCTGTAGCTATGGGCGTTGGGGGAATTGCTGCAATTCCCAGTTCTGCCAATGTCTTGGAAGGAGCGGTTTTGGTACCTAATTGCTCGGAAGCATCCGGGTACTTGTAGTGATACTCATTCCCACTCCGGGTTGCAAAGGCTTCCTGTTCATCTTCAGAAAGTGGGAAGGCGGGAATTTCTTCGTCATCTTCTCCTGGAATAGCAGAAGCTCCATAACAAGACTTACCCTTTCCTTTTGACTTTTTCTTGGAAGAGGTTCCAGTCCATTGTTCATCTCCAATCAAATCTGGATGAACCCAAAGAATCTCACCATTAGGGGTTGTGTGGGGCACAAGTCCCTTCTGGCGCTGCTTGTGAGGATCATCGTTCATTGTCTTCACTGCTGCATTTATTACTGGTTTATGCTGGAACCAGTTTAAGGGAACAGAACCGAAGCTGATTGATACTGCATTTGCTCCCACTCTCTTTTCCTTCGGCTGCTTCATTGTGATGACCCCGACATCGATTAGAGCTTGGATCTTGTCCTTAAGAGCATAGCACACCTTGGTAGGATGGTGCACCGCTCTATGAAATGCGCAGTATTTTGGATCATTGATTCTCTTGGCATCTTCCTGATCCTGAACTGGAGGTAATTTGATCTTGTTATTTTCAATGAGGTACTTGAAGATACCGGCCGTAACATTCATCCTCTTTGAACGAATAGACCTTCGGGAACTTCGGCTCCGAGGCTTTTGGCTTCGGGGTCTGTTGTTGCCACCTTGGCTGTTGAGGCGCCTTTTGCTGCTGTTGTTGCGGTTGTGCTTGCACCTCGAACGTTTGATTCGCATTTACGGCATTTGCATGTGCTTTTCCTTTTCCCTTAGGGACGAAGTTTGGTTGCGGAGCATTATTAGCTATTTGACCCCTTTCTGCCTTCTTCCTTTTGAGGAATCGTTCAGCTCGTTCTCCTCACACCTTTAGATCCTTCCAGGTCTTTGGTGGCGCCATTCCCATAGCTTCCAGGATGTCCAATGAGAGATTGTTATGACAGGTCTCGAGGATGAAATCTTCGCTGACCGGATCCCTACAATTCATTGCTTTATTTCGAAACCTCTTCACAAAGTTTTCGACTGTCTCACCATTCTTCTGCTTCTCATCAAACAAAGTGCCGATTGAGACCTCAGTGTCGTCGTCGAAGAAGTTCGTCAGGAACATGTCCTCCGTGTCTTCCTAACTGCTGATGCTCCCCGGCTTGAGGCGACGATACCAATCGAAGGCCGCTCCGCGAAGAGTGCCAACGAATGACCGTACCATCAAGGGTTCATTGCCGGAGATTATTCCTAAGTGAGACTTAAAATATATTAAATGTTGGGTAGGGTAACCCTTTCCATCAAACGGCGTAAAGTTGATTAAATTGAACTTTGCCGGATATGGAATTGATTCCCACTCCCTTGGGTATGGACATGGTATGCCGGACCTTTTCACCTCTTGAGCGTTCATCAACGCGTTGATTTTGCTCTCCAAGTCCTTCATCTTCTTGTCTTCACTCGTACCTGTCTTCGAGTGGCTTTGGGGAGAGGTAACGTGGTCCTCTTTTGCATTATCATCTACAGGACCACTTCCGTTGTCGTTGTTGACAGGGGGAATAGTTATGTTGACATTATTCCCTTCCCGCTCATTCTCATCTTGATTCTGATGATTGGGTCGAGTGGGTTCTCCTTGGTGAGTTGTCAGAACCGCGATTTGCTGGTCGTGCATCTCCCTCATTTGCTGCATGGCCATCTCCATCTCGAACTTGAAACTTTCTTTCTGCCGAGCCAGGGCATCTTCAAGCATCTTGGTTACTTGTTCGGCGCTTATCATGAGTACCTCGCGGGGTTGTCCCTCGCTGGATACTGTGTTGTCCGATGCAATCGCAGAGTAGGCATCTGATCCTTCGTCTTCTGACGGTAATCTCGTCTGAACCCTGCTATAGGTTCCTCGTATGACGGTTCCAGACTGCAGACGGGTTACACACCGAGGTGCTAGCGGAATTGACTCGGGATTATCCCCTGTCGATGCCCTTTTGCTGGTCATATTAGTGGTGACCTTCGGAAATTCTCCGTCTTCGACTATCCTTCTTCTTCGTCGGAAGCGCCTAGGCTTGGTCTCAGACGTCCCAGTGGAAATTCTCTCGAACACCAAAACTCTCCTTGGGGCTTTAGAACAACAGCATTCTGACAACACCGCCCTGATGATGTTGACACACGGGCAGTGAAGTTCCGTGTCTTGGGCATCTTGTTTCCAAGACTTACTCGCACCCCCAGCTCTATAGTACAACTCATCAGTTTGATAACTGGAGCAACCCATAGAGTGTTGGCATGACTTCCCAGGTATAACACAATCATCATCAGACGAATGTGTTTCCCTCTGGGGATATGACGCTTTATTAGCGTTTTCAAAAGTCGCTCGTTCAAGTCTACGCTTTTGCAAGCGTAAAAACTTAACGGGCTCTTGATCTTCGACACGCAACCCAATGCGGTCGGCAATAGGGGTTTTCCCTTTGTTATCTATCTTGGGGGAATTGGCACGACCCCCAGTCGGGTTTATCAATTGGGGACCTTTCAAAGGACCCAATCGCTCCTTGATAGGTGCTTTACCTCGATTCCCCGGTAAGGGACCGAGGCGACCTTTCAAAGGAATTTGGAATCTTGAAGGATCCGTGTTCTTACCTGACTCCGCCGGAGGTGCGGGGGCAAGGGGAACGGGATCTGGATTTGATGAAGGTTGGACAACAACATCGTCCGCTCTTGTCTTAGGCGCTGTTAGCACCCACACCTGCTTGTGTTTTGACGGATTCTTGACCGCCTCTTCTTTCTGCATCTCCTCCGCTTTCTGCAGGAGAGCTCGGGCATGCGCAAGCAACGCGCGGCGTTTCTTGATTCGCTCTTCGAAGGTCGAGCGAGTCCTCGTGACACGAACCCATTCGTTCGTTTCTGCCTTTGAGGAGGAGTTGGTTATGTGCCGTTGTTGCTCTTGGCGCTGTCTGGACTTGAGATCTTCATTGTAGCGAATCCCGTCCATCGATTCCGCGGCCTTGGCCAGTTGTCGTGTGAGGCGTTGGCGCCGTCTTTGGCGCGTCCTCTTTGACACAGCTGGAGCACCTTCAGTAGGCATCTCCTTGGCGGAGGAAAAGTCCAGATCTGCGGTCTTGACCACGTTGGACGACGCGGGGACGTCACGTGGTGCGAGTGCAGCGGCGGCAATGGGCTCTTGGATCTTCGAGCCGAAGGTCCCGCGAACATTTCTGGAAGAGGATGCCTTCCTGCGCCTGTTCGGAGAGGCGGATCTGGAGGAGGAGGAAGAGAGGTACTCTTCGAACTTTTGCTGATCGAACTCGTATTCGATCTCTTCATTCACCCGGATCTTGAATGCCGGTTGCGTCACGACGGCCTCGGCAGCGAGGCCGTTGGCTCCCACTATGGTCGCCAGCTTGTTTTCGTCGAAAGTTGCCTTCATCATTAATTTCATTAAAACTTTAGTCGTTACAAATGAATTCAAATAACGAAAATAAAAATTACAACTTTCTTGAAAATAAACACAAGATCCGTTTATCGTCTCTTGCTTGCGTGGGTCTTTGGCCTGTGACGGGGACGTCGATATCCGTGGACTACCTGGCACTCAGATCTGTTCCTGAAAAATCGGACAGAGCTTTGTCGATCCGCGAGAGATCTAGAAGCTTGAAAAGCCTATCTCGGCTAAAACGAGATATTTGCTCTTCTTAGGATTTCCGGCGAAGGGTAATACTAAGGAACGGGCACGGGTGATGAAGAATCTGATGAAGACCTCTCCTCTGTTGAAGCGCTCGACCACTCTTCACTGCAGCAGGGCTTCGCCAACTTCTCCAAAAATCCAGATCCCCAAAAATGAGGCCTTGGGCGGCTATTTATAGGCAATGGGGGCACCTAGGGTGCCTAGACACCCCTGGGTGTCTAGGAAAAGCCTAGACACCCCTGGGGTGTCTCAAAACATCCGAGACACCCCTAGGGTGTCTCGAAAATTCCGAGACACCCTTGGGGTGTCTCGGAATTTCCGAGACCCCCTGGGGTGTCTCAAAACATCCGAGACACCCCTAGGGTGTCTCGGAAATTCCGAGACACCCCTGGGGTATCTCAGAATTTCCGAGACACCCCTAGGGTGTCTCGGAATTTCCGAGACACCCCTGGGGATGTTTTGGAATTCCTGAGACGTCCGTAGGTGCATTCGATTGTTTTCGCCGTAAATTCTTCGTCCGAACTCGGATTTGAGTGATTCCAAGTGCGTTGGAAGCTTGACGAAGAGTTCTATCTGCTCCAATGGTTGGATTATCTGTAGAATGAACGAGACTCGAAGGGCGTTGTCCTTTTTGTGAACATCGCCGGGTTACTGATTGGTCAGTTTTGAATCGCCATTAACACAGTTTATACTCGTACGTTTGCTGGAGTATACACAGTTTAAGCTCTTAAGGTATTGGAGCATAGCGGTTTCAAGTGTCGGGGCTGCAGGACCAACTGTTAAAGCTGATTCATCTGCATCTGTGGGTTTTATCCTGAATTTGTTGGGTGCTCGAGCCACGAGACCAACTAGTGGAGTTGATGCGTCAATGACTCGCAGTTATAGAATTTTTGGCAAATCCTCAGCCATCAACGGATTTGATTAGCCTTTACCGACTACCGTTTGAGTCGGGCTAGCATGCAGATTGTGTAGATCCGTTCCGCACGTGACGTTGTGCTAAGAGAGTTAACGCTCTTAGTGCTACGATATTGAATACGTAGACTTCGTCTTTCTCACGGGAATAGACTACCCGGCGACGCGTGTTAGGCGTTGACTTTGGGATTTTTGGCTAACCCCTAGCCTTCAACGGATTTGATTAGCCTTTACCGACTAACGTTTGAGTCGGGCTAGCATGCAGATTGTGTAGATCCGTTCCACACGTGACGTTGTGCTAAGAGAGTTAACGCTCTTAGTGCTATGATATTGAATACGTAGACTTCGTCTTTCTCACGGGAATAGACTACCTGGCGATGCGTGTTAGGCGCTGACTTACCCCTCCTTAGGCTTTGGGATAAAATTCCCCAGAATCGAACTCTGGTGTCTTCTTCATACGGAAAAAAGACTAAACCGGCGACGCATGTTAGGCGTCTGCATATCCTTTCTTAGGATTCAGGATGAAATTCCCCATGCGTGTAAGGCATGGATTTTGGTGTTATTAATAACAACCTGCCACAATGTTGAATATGTGAACGGGTATTCTTTTTGACGGTTAAGAACTAATCGAACTCTGGTGTCTTTTTCTACGGAAAAAAACTAAACCGGCGACGCGTGTTAGGCGTCGGCATATCCTTTCTTAGGATTCAGGATGAAATTCCCCATGCGTGTAAGGCATGGATTTTGGTGTTATTAATAACAACCTGCCGCGATGTTGAATATGCGGACGAGTGTTCTTTTTAACGGTTAGGAACTAACCGGCAGCGCGGGTTAAGCGCAGACTTATCCTTGCTTAGGTTTCAGGATAGAATACCCCAGAATCGAGCTCTGGTGTCTTTTTCTACGGAAAAAGACTAAACCGGCAGCGCGTGTTAGGCGCAGACTTATCCCTGCTTAGGATTCGGGATAAACTTCCTAATACCTGTGAGGCATAGATTTTGGGAGTTAAAAAAAAAGTGGTGTCTTCTCTTGGGGCAAAGACGAACCCGAAATGGGAGAGGAAGAATTTTATATTCTATCTCCCGACACTGAAGAAAAAGAATTTTATATTCTATCTTCAGCTGGAAAGGAGACTCGAGGTGGGATCTCCACCCCCAGAATCCGGAACGATGAAACTAGGAGTGGGACCTCCACTCTGAGAATCGAAAACTTCGGATGATCCTAACTGTCAGAAGGTTTGATTACCGAACTAAAGGTGAATTTCTCGTTTATCGAGAGTAAATCGTGGTTTTGGTCCTAACTGTAGGAAGGTTTGACCAAGCGAGAGTTTGAGGTGACCCTAACTATAGGAAGGTTTGATCACTTAATTTAAAGGTGGACCTCTCGTTCATTGGAGGAATCGAGAGGGGATTTTGACTGTGGTCCTAACTGTAAGAAGGTTTGACCAATTGGGAGGTTTAAGACGATCCTAACTGTAGGAAGGTTTGATCGCTTGATTTGTGGACCTCTCGTTCATTGGGAGAATCGAGAGGGGATTTTGACTGTGATCCTAACCGTAAGAAGGTTTGACCAATTGGGAACTTTACGTCCAGACTCTAACAGAGAGAGTGTTGAGTGCATAGACATGGTGAGAATGGGAGTTCTTATTCATTACATTGCTGTGGTTTTGGGAACTTCCCGTTACATAAATCGTCCACCCCCAGTTTCCTCTGCGGAACTGGTTCGGACATTATTATCAGTTAACTAACCGGGTTATCCTTAAGAATATTAGCTTAATATTCTCCAGGAACTTCCCGTCAAAAGTGGGGAAACAGTTTAGACTCATATACCTATTGGAGTATCAGGGAGTAGTTTAACCTCTTATACCGGTCGGAGGATTGAGAAACAGTTTATACTCGTATACTCTTTGGAGTGTCAGGAAGCAGTTTATACTCTTATACCGGTCGGAGTTTGCCATTCTCAATTGGCTTACCTCAGCGTTATGACGCCAGCTTCAACCAAGGTCTGAATGCTATTCTTGAGAGCAAAGCAATCCTTGGTGGGATGAACGACCCTCCTGTGGTATGCACAGTACTTTGGGTCCGTAGTGTTATCAGCTTCCTCCTGATTCGTGATAGGTGGTAGCTTGATCTTGTTGCCTTCGAGGAGCGATTCGAAGATGGTTGGAACGTCTTCGTCCTTGAAGGAATACTCTCTCTGGAGTCTCGGACCCGAAGTCTTCTGCTGCCTTCGGGATTGCTGTTGTGACGCTTGATTAGCACCACCAGCAGCTGCAGGTGCTTTGCCCTTACCACGGGAAGCGAAGTTTGAGTCCAGCAGATTAACCGTCGGTTGGTTCCTTTCGGCCTTCTTCCTTTTAAGGAAGCGTTCGGCTTGTTCACCGCGCACCTTCAGATCCTTCCAAGTGTCAGACGGTGCTGTCCCCATTGCCTCCAATACGTCCAATGCGAGGTTGTTGTGGCAAGTCTGGAGAATGAATTCCTCGGTGATCGGGTCCCGGCAATTCATCGCCTTGTTCCGGAACCTTTTGACGAAGGTGTCGACTAACTCCCCGTCTTTTTGTTTCTCGTCGAGCAACGATCCGATAGAGATCTCGGTGTCGTCGTCGAAGAAATTTGCAAGGAACTTCGTCTCCATGTCATCCCAGCTGTTCACGCTTCCTGGCTTGAGGCGACGATACCAATCGAAGGCAGCTCCGCGAAGAGTGCCGACGAATGACCGCACCATCAGAGGCTCGTTCCCAGAGATAGCACCCAGGTGCGATTTGAAATAAATCAAATGCTGGGTGGGGGAACCCCTTCCATCGAACGGCGTGAAGTTGATTAGACTAAACTTCGCCGGATAGGGGATTGATTCCCATTCCCTCGGGTATGGACAAGGAATGCCCGTTTTCTTTACCTCTTGAGCAGACAGCAACGTATTGATTTTACTCTCGAGGCTTTTGATCTTCAAGTCTTCACTTGTATCCCCGTTGGCATCCTCACTACCACCCCCTGCATTGATGGGAGGGTTATTGGCATTGTGAGCTTCATCCCCATCCGCGTGCTCCTTTTCCTGAGCAACCTGGTTACGGTGGCTTGGTTCACCTTGTTGGTTCCTGAATGCTTGGATTTGCTGTTCATGCATCTCTCTCATCTGCTGCATGGCCGTCTCCATCTCGAATTTAAAACTTTCTTTCTGCTTAGCCAAAGCGTCTTCAAGCATTTTGGCCATTTCTTCCGCGCCTATCATGAATGACTCGCGGGGTTGTCCTTCGCTGGACACTGTATTGTCCGATGCGACAGCAGAGCAGGAATCCGATTCTTCATCTTCCGAAGGCAATCTTATCCGAACCCTACCATAAGTTCCTCGTGCGATGGCTCCGGACTGCAGACGGGTTACACGCCGGGACGCTTCCAGAAACGATTTGAGATCAATCTGTGTCGATGTCTCTTTGCTGGTCATGTTGGCGGTGACCTTCGGAAATTCTCCATCCTTAACCACTGTTCTTCTTTGCCGGAAGCGCCTATGCCTTGGTTTTGGCGTTTCGGTGCCGAGCCTTTCGAACACTGAAATTCTCTCGGGGACTCCCTTGATGCAGTTGCATTGAGACAGTACTACCCGAATGAGCTTGGCACATGGGCACTGAGTTTCGAGCCCTTGAGGGCTTCTTTTTCTTGTTTTGTTCGTACCCCCAGCACGATAGTACAACTCGTCCATTTGATCGGAGTAACCTATCGCGTGTTGGCATGATTTCCCAGGTATAACGTTATCATCCTCGGATGACAACGTTTCCTTCTGAGAGCAAACTGCCTTATTTGGACTTCCGAGAGTCACTCGCCTCGAAACACGCCTTTGTAGACATGAATTCTCAGCGGGCTCCCGAACTTCGATGCGCAAGGTAGTGCGCTTGGGTGCCGTAAACTCTTTGTCATGTTGAGGGTTGTGTCGACCCCCAGCATGTTGATTAGTTCGGAGCCTCTTCATCGGGCCCGAGCGTTCATGGACTTCGTTGCGCTCGTCGGGAATTGGACCGAGGCGCTCCAAGATTGACCTCCTTCCTCGGGATGGTTCGGGAGGTTGAACTCGTTTTGAAGGCTGTAAAGGTCGATCCTCGGCCTGACTCACCACTTTGGACTTTGGCCTCCATATTTTGTGAGTTAGTGGTGATTTCTTGGCTACTCCATTCTGCCACCTTCTACGGGCTTCTTGAACTTGAGCTCGTGCTTGTGCTGAGAGTGCGCGGCGCTTCTGAATGCGATCCTCCAGCGTTGAACGGTTCCGTTTGACACGGATCCATTCGTTCGTTGGTGGCTTGGAGGAGTTGCCATTCATTGGTTGTTGAGGTCGTTCGCCTCTTCTGTTCTTCAGATCCGTGTTGTAACGGATCCCGTCCACAGATTCCATTGCCTTTGCGATTTGTTTCGCAAGGCGCTGACGTTGCCTTTGGCGGGCTCTCTTTGAGAGAGTCACTACGCCCTCGGCAACGGAAGATTCGGCCAGAGCAGATCTGACCTGGTTGGAAGGAGAGATCTCACCCGATGCAGCTTCGGCATCGAGAGTTTTTAAAAACAAGTTTAAGAAAGTTTTAAACAAGGGTTTGAGTTTGTTTAGTTTGTTTTTGGGGTTTGCTGTTACAAAGAGGAGTTTGCATCACCAGTTGAGGATTTCATCCTCAAAATCTTCTCATCCTCTCTTTGTGTTTATAGAGAAGTTTTCTAACTCTTTTCTCTAGCAATTTCGTTATTGATTTTCATATTCTTACCTTTGCTAGTTTGCTATTTGAGTTAGATTTTATTTTACTCATTGTTACACACACCCACATTGAGCTTATTGTATCTTCCATACATAGTATAGTTGGGTGGTGAGAGATTGTAACTTTGAGTTGTGCTTAATTGAGTTCTCATCCATAGTTGAGAACAATCATTTGTTATATTGTGCTTATTGTGAAATTTACTTTGTAATACACTTGTACACCGAGTGAGGAGTGTGTGGTGAGAGTCGGGGATCGTCCCAAGAGGAGTGGCGTCGGTTGACGTGCCTAGGGAGAGGTTGTAACCGAGCACTTGAGGGAGACAGCTAGGTCCAACACTTAGTGGGTGTAGAGTGGGATTACAATAGTGTGTTGATTGTAAAGTTTTCGGTTAGCTAGAAAACCGAGTGTGAGGTGTAAACGTTGTTCGGGTGAACGTAGAAAACCCGGTTGATAGTGGATTTCTCCCCGGGAGTGGGGAGCGGAGACGTAGGACGGAAGGTCCGAACTCCGTGATCATCTTTGTGTGTTTGTGATTGTCTTGGCGTCTCACTTGTGCTTATTGTTCATATCATTCTTGTCGCCATTATCTATTGTTCACATTGTCCACTATCTTGTTTATCTTGTTTATGTTTATATCACCCTTAGTTTATATATCCTTGCATATATATTTCATCATATAGGATATATCACTTTGTGTATATTGCATATTCTTGCCCATAATAGATTGTATACCTATCTTGCAAGAATATAGTTGTTAATTATTTTTAATTGGCATTTAATCGGATTAGATTAGCATAAGACCCTAATCACCCCCCTCTAGGGTCTAACAGTTGCACTCAGACAGTACCGCCCGAATGAGCTTTGAACAAGGGCACTGAGTTTCTAGCCTTCGAGGACTTCTCTTTCTGGCTTTGCTCGTACCCCCAGCACGATAGTACAGCTCGTCCGTTTAAAAGTCAGAGCAACCTATCGTATGTTGGCACGATTTCTCAGGTATAAACGCAATCATCATCAGACGATAACGTTTCCTTCTGAGAGTGAACTGCCTTCTTTGGGCTCTCAAGAGTCACGCGCCTCGAAACATGCCTTTTTGGGCGTGAGTTCTTAGCGGGCTCTTGGACTTCGATGCGCAAATTAGTGCGCGTAGCTGCCTTGAGTTCCTTGTCATGTTAGAGGTGGCGGCGACCCCCAACGTGTTGATTCGTTCGGGGTTTTCTTAGTGGGCCCAAACGTCCTTGGATTGG
>NC_033795.1:71966428-71995585 GCF_001876935.1 Asparagus officinalis | reverse complement strand
TAAGTAATGTCGAGCCCACAATCCCTTATTCAGGTATATCCGTATCCAATGTCATTTTCCTTATGTAAGCTTTCCTCATCCTTCAGCATTTGGGTTACCCTGCAGATGTTGCGATGGAGGGGCCAAGCTTCTCGAAGCCGGATGCCGGCTTATTAGCTGACATGCTGGCTGAGCAGACTTCCAGAGGGACCGAGAGACCATTCTTCGGGAACGATTCATCTACCGGTATATATCTGATTTTCTCCCTCTTGCCCGATATTTCATATGACTAATGAATGATTGATTATCGCAGCGTCTACCATTGGAGTTAGCCCGGTATCTATCCCTGGCATATCCAGTTTGCCTCAGAGCGACGGGCTTGCAGGTATGTATACGATTCAGGGATATTGTACTTTCCTATGTTTATCTGTCTTTTGACTAATGAGTGCAATCATAGGACCAGCCGCTAGGACTGATTCTCATATGACTCCTGGCATCCCTCAAATGCCTACGGGTGAAGGATCTACAGGTATGCGGATGACTGTACTATCCCCATCCTTCTTATTTGTCTAAATTTTCATTTTGACTAATAAGAGGGTGTCACCATAGGACCAGCCGCTTGGGCCGATACTCTTATGACTCTTGGCATTCCGGCTGCATCTGAGGACATGGGGATTGCAGGTATTCATACGACCTTCTTATCCCGATTCTCCTTATTTGTCCAAATTTCCATTTGGGTTAACATAGGAATGTCACTGTAGGACCAGGCGTTCAGCCTGATACTGCTACAGTCCCCAGGGTTGAAAGTCTTCATAGCAGTGGTGCCTCCCCGTCTTTGCCGAGTGGTGCGAGCAATCTGTCTGCAGGGGCTGACGTACCCTCTTCTGCTGCTGTCCCAGAGCCTGTCGGACCTCAACCCGAGGGGACGTCTGTTGGTGTCGGTATGTTCAGAACTTGCCTTTTGACTTTCCTTTCCATATTCGATAGTTCACTGAGCTTCCAAGTTGTTGCTTGTAGGATCTCGATCTTCTTTGCACGAGCGTGTCCGTAGCCTTTTGGCCGATACTGACGCCTTCTATAATGGCTTGATCGAGAAGCTTCTTCACCGAGGAGGCGGTTTTGATCAGTTCCGGCGTTCCTTCTCTCGCCACATGACGATGATGAGGGAAGAAGGATACCCGGAACTGGCTGATTCCTTCACTGCTGATTTCGCCGCCCTGGAGTCAGAGATACGAGAGTTGAAGGAACTGGAGGTTACCGGGACTTCTTCTTTCGTATCCTCTGAGTTAGAGCATAGGATGGCGCAGTGGCGTGAACTGAGATCTTCCGTCGGGCGTGAGCTTCAGTCACGCGAGAGCTCCCTTGCGCATCTAATGAGGAAGGATAGGGAGAAAGCTGAGTTACTCCGCTCCTTGGACTCGAATCGCGAGGAAGTGACTAAGTTGAAGGAGGCCTTGAAGCGTACCGAGGAATCCGCCGTTCTTATCGCCGATGATCTGATTAGACTAGAGCGTTCTCGTGACCAGGTACTCGAGGAGCTCGAATCTACTCAGGAGGGACTGATGAAGTTGAAGAGTGAAGCTGCGGAGATTTTGAGCTGTTCTGAGGAATCTGCCCGAGCAGATCTGCAGGCGGGACTTGAGCAGAGTTATGCAGATAGACTTTTTAGCTTAAAGTCTCATATTCTTAGCCGTCAGTTGCCTTCGGGCTAATGAGCTCTTTGTTGTATGCTTTTGACTTGAAATAGAAACTCTGCATTTGCTTCTTTTGCGATTTCTCTGTATTTCTTCCGAATGACAGATTTATGGGATTTTTGGCAAACCCCCAGCCATCAACGGGTTTGATGTGCCTTTACCGACTACCGTTTGAATCGGGCTAGCATGCGGATTGTCGAAATCCGTTCCGCATGTAACGTTGTGCTAAGAAAATTGCTTTTCTTAGACTTGATGCTATGACTTTGAATACATAGACTTCGTCTTTCTCACGGGAATAGACTACCCGGCAACGCATGTTAGGCGTTGACTTTGGGGTTTTTGGCAAACCCCCAGCCTTCAACGGGTTTGATATGCCTTTACCGATTACCGTTTGAATCGGGCTAGCATGCGGATTGTCGAAATCCGTTCCGCATGTAACGTTGTGCTAAAGGAATGAACTCCCTTAGACTTAATGCTACGACTTCGAATACGTAGACTTTGCCCTTGTCACGGGAATAGGCTACCCGGCAACACGTGTTAGGTGTTGACTTATCCCTACTTAGGATTCGGGATAAAATTCCCCATGCACCAAGTGCGCGGATTGGAAGTTGAAAGTTGTGTCAAAATAGGAGAGGAAGAATTTTATATTCTATCTCCCGCTGGAAAGGAAACTTGAGGTGGGATTCCCCACCCCCAGTATCTGGAAGGATGAACTGGGAATGGGATCTCCACTCCGAGCACCCGGAATGATGAACTGGGAGTGGGGTCGCCACTCCGAGCATCGGAAAGGTCCGAGGAGAGGAAGAATTTTATATTCTATCTCCCGGTGCTAAAGAGGAAGAATTTTATATTCTATCTTCAGCTGGAAAAGAAACTCGAGGTGGGATTCTCCACCCCCAGTATCTGGAAGGATGAACTGGGAATGGGATCTCCACTCCGAGCACCCGGAATGATGAACTGGGAGTGGGGTCGCCACTCCGAGCATCGGAAAGGTCCGAGGAGAGGAAGAATTTTATATTCTATCTCCCGGTGCTAAAGAGGAAGAATTTTATATTCTATCTTCAGCTGGAAAAGGAAACTTGAGGTGGGATTCCCCACCCCCAGTATCTGGAAGGATGAACTGGGAATGGGATCTCCACTCCGAGCACCCGGAATGATGAACTGGGAGTGGGGTCGCCACTCCGAGCATCGGAAAGGTCCGAGGAGAGGAAGAATTTTATATTCTATCTCCCGGTGCTAAAGAGGAAGAATTTTATATTCTATCTTCAGCTGGAAAAGAAACTCGAGGTGGGATTCTCCACCCCCAGTATCTGGAAGGATGAACTGGGAGTGGGATCTCCACTCCGAGCATCGGAAAGGTCCGAGGAGAGGAAGAATTTTATATTCTATCTCCCGGTGCTAAAGAGGAAGAATTTTATATTCTATCTTCAGCTGGAAAAGAAACTCGAGGTGGGATTCTCCACCCCCAGTATCTGGAAGGATGAACTGGGAATGGGATCTCCACTCCGAGCACCCGGAATGATGAACTGGGAGTGGGGTCGCCACTCCGAGCATCGGAAAGGTCCGAGGAGAGGAAGAATTTTATATTCTATCTCCCGGTGCTAAAGAGGAAGAATTTTATATTCTATCTTCAGCTGGAAAAGAAACTCGAGGTGGGATTCTCCACCCCCAGTATCTGGAAGGATGAACTGGGAATGGGATCTCCACTCCGAGCACCCGGAATGATGAACTGGGAGTGGGGTCGCCACTCCGAGCATCGGAAAGGTCCGAGGAGAGGAAGAATTTTATATTCTATCTCCCGGTGCTAAAGAGGAAGAATTTTATATTCTATCTTCAGCTGGAAAAGAAACTCGAGGTGGGATTCTCCACCCCCAGTATCTGGAAGGATGAACTGGGAATGGGATCTCCACTCCGAGCACCCGGAATGATGAACTGGGAGTGGGGTCGCCACTCCGAGCATCGGAAAGGTCCGAGGAGAGGAAGAATTTTATATTCTATCTCCCGGTGCTAAAGAGGAAGAATTTTATATTCTATCTTCAGCTGGAAAAGAAACTCGAGGTGGGATTCTCCACCCCCAGTATCTGGAAGGATGAACTGGGAATGGGATCTCCACTCCGAGCACCCGGAATGATGAACTGGGAGTGGGGTCGCCACTCCGAGCATCGGAAAGGTCCGAGGAGAGGAAGAATTTTATATTCTATCTCCCGGTGCTAAAGAGGAAGAATTTTATATTCTATCTTCAGCTGGAAAAGAAACTCGAGGTGGGATTCTCCACCCCCAGTATCTGGAAGGATGAACTGGGAATGGGATCTCCACTCCGAGCACCCGGAATGATGAACTGGGAGTGGGGTCGCCACTCCGAGCATCGGAAAGGTCCGAGGAGAGGAAGAATTTTATATTCTATCTCCCGGTGCTAAAGAGGAAGAATTTTATATTCTATCTTCAGCTGGAAAAGAAACTCGAGGTGGGATTCTCCACCCCCAGTATCTGGAAGGATGAACTGGGAATGGGATCTCCACTCCGAGCACCCGGAATGATGAACTGGGAGTGGGGTCGCGGTCTCGCTTGCGTGGGTCTTTGGCCTGTGACGGGGATGTTGATATCCGTGGACCACCGGGGTAATCAGATCTGTTCCGGATAAATCGGACAGAGTTTCGTCGATCCGCGTGAGATCTAGAAACTTCTGATCCAGAAATATCGGACAGAGCTTCGTCGATCCGCGTGAGATCTAGAAGCTATAAGCGTATACCTCGGCTAAAGCGAGGTATTAGCTCTTCTTAGTATTAACGCTAAAGGCTAATACTAAGGAAAGATGAGAACGGGTGATGAAGGCTGGTGTAGACCTCTCCTCCTCGGTTGAAGCGCTCGATCACTGTTTGCTGCAGCAGGGCTTCGCCAAGGCTCTCCAAAAATCCAGATCATTCCAAATGAGGTAAGGGGGTCTATTTATAGGCAAAAGGGGGCTTGGGGCGTCTGCACAAATCCAGGACACCCCAGGGGTGTCTCCACAGATCTGAGACACCCTTGGGGTGTCTCCAAGAATCCGAGACACCCCTAGGGGTGTCTCGGCTTTTCCGAGACACCCCTGGGGTGTCTCGGATTTTCCGAGACACCCCTGGAGGTGTTTCGGAACTCCGAGACGTCCGTAGGTGTATTTTGATCGTTTTCCCCGTAGATTCTTCGTACGAACTCGGATTTGAGTGATTCCGGGTGCGTTGGATGCGTGACGAAGAGTTCGATCCGCTCTGATGGTTGGATTGTCTTTAGAGTGGTCGAGGCACGGAGGACATTGTCCTTTTTGTGAGCAGTGCCGGGCTTCCGTTTAGCACGGGTCTTCGTTGTTCCGAAATCCTATCCGCTCACGTGGCTCGTCGATTCACTTCAATCGTTCATCGACGTCGATTAGGCTCATGTGGGTCGGATGGTGATGTTCATTGTCGCTCGTTAACACTGAACCGTTTGTGGAGACCTATAGGCAATTTTCGATGCCTACACACATCTTATATCTTATCTTGTATCGTTCTTGTATTATGTATCCCTTGCTTATGGACATGTAATTTATTTTGAATCTTTCTTTATATGAGTTGAATTGAGTCTCTCGTTCTATATTTTGTTTCTTTATAGATCACCCTATTTTAATTCTAAGGACATAATTTGTTTTAAGAGGGGTAGAATGTAATGACCTTGAATTTTTGATACTAGTTTAAATAATTTTTTAGTATTTTAAAATATTAAATTATTATTTTAAAAGTGTGTTTATATTTTCTGGATTTTCTAGAATTTTCTATGATTTAAAAATCCAATTTATATTTATTTAAGGATTTGCTAATTATAAATTAAATTGTTACGGTAAAAACTTTTTAAATTAATATTGGTTACTTATTATTGTTATTGTTATTATTATTATTGTTATTAATTATATTAATTATTTCCTAATTTTCCTCCCCAACCCTAATCCATTCCTATATAAATCTCTCTCTCTCTCTCTCTCTCTCTCTCTCTCTCTCTCTCTCTCTCTATATATATCTCTCTCTCTCTCTCTCTCTCTCTCTCTCTCTCTCTCTCTCTCTCATTCTCATCTTTCTCTCTCTCCCTCTCAACTCAGAGCCGTCGTCTCCTCCTTTTCCTGCTGCTCCTCTTCACTACCCCGCTGCAACTCTTATTCTTCCTTCGTCCTTCATCCTTCCCTCATCTGACAGCCGACCTCACCGACCTTGCTCCTCCTACGAGCTCTGACATGAGCTCCGCTACCACCTCCGAACGTCGCCTTCACCCAAATAGCACCTCATTCCGCTGCCCAACCCCCTGAGATCTGTCCGACCACACCCCTATCAGCTCGATGCCTACCACTCCGACCCTCCCTCTCTCTTGCTGATAGCAGCCTACCAAATAGCCTAGCCCCGACGCCGTCCATCAACCCCGATGCCACCTTGTCGTCACCACGCTCAGATCCGACCAGATCCATCGCGCCTCGCCCCCTTTCAAATCCATCACGCCACCCCTGTAGTGATGCCATCACCTTAGCCACTTCAGTCCCATCATGCCCCCTTTTCAGCGGCATCGCTACCTCGTCCACATGCCCCATGGCCTCATAGGTAAGATCCTGCTTCTCTTTGACTCATCATTTTAATATTTATATCTGATATTAATTAATTGTATAAATTAGGCTGATATGTTATTATCTGTGTGGGTTTGTCGATAATACTACGGTGGTTATATTTTGTGAAGTAGTGCTATATAAGATGAGTGGATATGTTCAAAAATAGGTTATGATTAATTACGAGATGTTTTAAAAGAAAATATTTTAAGATTATTTTTAGAATTACCATAATAAGAAAAGAATTTATTTTGTAAAAGAATTATTTTAAATAATTACATTTATGATTCCTAAAGACTAGTTTTGAATTAGTATAATGAGAAACAGTTTAAAAGAATTTATTTTGGAATAAAGGACTATTTTTGATAAATATAATAAAAATTAATTTAAAAGAAATTATTTTGTAAAAGAACTTTTAAATAAAAAGATTTATGATTTTAAAAGATTAGAAATCACTTAGAGGAAATTATTTTATAAAATGATTACTTTAGATAAATAAGTCTATGATTTTTGAAGACTACTTATTAATTATGAGAAACAATTTTAAAGAATCTATTTTGGAAAAGGATTATCTAAATTAATAAGTTAATTATTTTTTTAAAGTATTATTCTAGAATGGATAATAATAGCAAGATCCCGCTTCTCTTGACTCGTCATTTTATATTTATATCTGTCATTAAATTACATGCATAGATTAGCCCGTGATATGTTATTACATGCGTGAGATTTGTTTGATGAATGACTGTATTGAAATTTATTATTTTATGACCTAGTTGTTATCTAATAGGAGAGACTGTACATGAAGATAGCTCCTGTTAAAAATATGATTCATAAGTGTACTTCAAAGCATGACTATACTCACCTCGACATCGATATCCCAATGTGAGAAGTACCGAGTCCCCTTGATATCGATATCACGGTATGAGGTTTTGTTGACTATTACTATTATAGAATCGGCTAGATGATGCACTCTTGATCGGACATGTTATGGGTCACAGTTATTTTTATAGTTTTACAGAAGTCGTTCAACGGTAACTCCGTGGTTAGTACACAATATTTCATGCACAGTCACTTAAATTAAACTGATAAACATGGAGTTTATAAAGGAGAATTGGATGGAGAATATAACATGTATATAAACGGGCACATGCGCTTTACTGATATCGAGAGTTATATATATACATTGGCCAAAGTGCTAATACTTGACTTGAAGGCATGGCCCCTAGACAGGTTTACGGGAACCCGATTATATATATATATATATATAAATATTCTTCTCTAATTCAAATAACATGTAAAATAAGAATATTATGCTTGTGTATCCTATGGTAGGCTTTGTTTGATATCTACAATTAGAAATTTCCTTTATTATCACCATATATAGGTTATCGTCATGGATGATTATGGATATCCCCTGATTATTATACTCTAATAGTGGATTGCATCTAGATTGTTATATATTCAAATGCACGTTTCTATTGTCATTACTGTTGTTACATCGGTTATTGCATTGGTCATTCGACCATTTCTTTTCTACTTTGTAGGATCTTGTCGTGTGCCATACACGCTGACGTACTCCTGTTCTCTCGAGTTGTATATTAGATTTAGAGGACGGACAAGTCCAGCTTGGAAATTTGCCAGAGCTGGAGTTGTAGGCGTATAAAATTGCTTATCGGTCCCTTAGCACAGCTCGGCACAAACCGATGAACCATCGGGCGACGTATCCAAACACGAGCGTCAGTCCACAACGCCAAAACCAAGTGACACGCAACGAAGCGGATTAACGAGGCTACGAAGCTGACAAACCACACTCAAACAACGGAATGAATCCACTCGCGTGTGGAATCAAGCTAACGGGTTGAGGAATCAACGAGTCATCCAACCAAGAGCGGACTCGGACGAATCACGATCGAATCAAGATCAGTTTCGGACTCGAACTCAGAAGCGGATTTACTGCCTAATCAGGATCCGGATTTACTGCCAAATCAGGTCAACGAGTCAAGTCCGGATAAATCAACCACAGAACCGAATCACGGACAGAACCGAAAACGGAAAACGACGGAGAACAACGCCTAAGGGGGCTCGGCCGAAACCGAGCCACCTCTAGGTGGCTCGGTGGCTTCTGTTTCTAGATCTCCTCGCGGATCGACGAAGCTCTGCCCAATTTTTTAGTAATCAGATCTGATCGACGGTGGTCCACGGATAAACCCCGGCACAGGCAAAGATCCCACGCAAGCAGAAGACCGATGAACGATCTCTGCGTTTGTTTGATAAAGTTGTAAACTTTTTATTTTCATTGTGTAAGGAGATCTTATAAAAAGATCAACTTTTTATTTCATTCGAGTTTATTGTAACGACTAAAGTTGTAATAGATTCGATAACAATGGAAACATCAACTTTCACCGCAAACAAACTGGCGACCACAGTGGGAGCCAACAGCTTCGCTGCCGGAGCTGTCGTGCCGCAGCCGATGATCAAGATCCCGGTGCTCGAAGAGGTCGAATACGAGTTCGACCAGCAGAAGTTCGAGGAGTATGTCTCCTCTTCCTCCTCCAGATCTGCCTCTCCTTGCAGGTGCAGGAAGGCCTCCTCCTCCAGGAAGATCCGCTGGTCTTCAGATCTGAAGACCCAAGAAGACGATCTCTCCGCCATTGCTGCTGTAGTTACACCTCGCAACGATCCGCCGGCTTCCAAAGAAACCAGATCCAACGTTCATGACAACTCCTCGAAAGTCAAGGAGTTGACCGTTGAAAGTGCACCAGTGTTGACGAAGAGGGCTCGTCAAAGGCGCCCTCAATATCTCGCGCGTCAATTTGCCAAGGCTTTCGAGTCTGTTGACGGGATCTGTTATGATGCGGATCTGAAGCTCAGAAGGTGCAAAGTGTTCCAGAAACAAGCTTTGGGAACCTCCTCCCAACCACCTACTAATGAATGGGTTCGTGTCAAACGAAACCGTTCAACTCTTGAGGAGCGCATCCATAAGCGCCGCGCACTGTTAGCGCAGACGAGGATTCTTGTACGGAAGGCACAGGAATTGCAGAAGGAAAAGGTGGCCAAAAATCCACCAAGATCTAAGCAAGTCTGGATGCCAAAGGCCAAGTCAACGTTTAAGGAAAAAGCATCCGAGGCTGCTCTCCGGCCTTCGTCAACTCCAGACCCTGCTCCCGCACTTCCGGTGAAGCTCTATGACAACGTGGGTCTCCCCAAAGCTAAAGTCCCATTGAAGAATCGCATCGGTTCTCTGCCTGAGGATCGAGGAAAAATGCCTTTTAAGGAAAGCTTGAGACCGTTGAAGGAGCTTCGAGCAAACATCCGGACTGGGGGTCGTACGCGACCTCCTAACAAATTAATTTTTACAACAGCCCGCTTGGCGGTGCGTGTAGAAAACCAGGAGCCCGTTAAGGTTTCACCCTTACAAGGGTGTGATTCCAAACGTGTGACTCCTGTAGATGCCAACAAGGCAATGTTTACTCAGAGGAAAACGCGTCAGACAGACGAACGCGTTATACCTGAGAATCCATGTAAGCAGCCGATAGGTTACTCCGACCGCAACATCGATGAGTTGTACTATCAGGCTGGGGGTACGAATAAATCTCGAAAGAGAAGTACCCGGGAAGCGGACTCTTACTGTCCGTGTATCAAAATTATCAGGGCAGTATTATCAATGTGTAGCTGCCCCAAGACCGCTCTGCGGAGGGTCTCAGTATTCGAGAGAATCTCCGATGGAACTAGAAGCCCAAATCAAGGCGTTTCCACCAAAAAGGATCGGTTGCTCGAGATGATGAATTCCCAGAAGTTACCATCAACATGGTCAATAAGGGAAGATCTCCGATTGTTTCAAGTGGTTCCAACCCTAATTTCTCTCCGGGAAGAAGAGTCAGTTCGGGAATAACCCAACAAACATCTCAGCTTCAACTAGAAACCGTTGGACATAATGATTACCAGGGTGTCCATGAAGGAATTCATTCCGATGACGAACTCTCGGATTCTTATTCCGCAATCGCCTCTGACGATACAAAGTCTAGCATAGGACAAGCTCGGGAAGTGTTCATGGTCAACACCGAGCAAGTAACCAAAATGGTTGAGGAAGCCTTAGCCAAGCAGAAAGAGGCATTCAAGATTGAGATGGAAATGGCTATGCAGGAGATGAGACAAATGCACGACCAACAAATCCGAACTTTGTCAAATCAGCTAGGTGAATCCAGCCGTCGCAGCACTGCTAACCAAGCAGGTAGCGATTCAGATGTGGATGAACACAACGCTGGGGGTGGTCCCACTAAGGACAATAATGTTGGGGGTGGCCCTGTTATTCCTCTCAAGAATTGTCCAAAACAGGATATAGACGAGGACGAAAAGATGAAGAACCTCGACAGCAAAATTAACGCTTTAATGTCTGCTCAAGAGGTAAAAAAGACCGGCATTCCGTGTCCTTACCCGAAAGAGTGGGATTCGATCCCGTATCCGGCGAAGTTCAACCTGATCAACTTCACGCTGTTCGACGGGAAGAGCTCGCCCTCTCAGCACCTGATCTACTTCAAGTCCCATTTGGGTATGATCTCTGGACGTGTTGGAAGCAATGGGAACAGCACCGTCTGACACTTGGAAGGATCTGAAGGTGCGCGGTGAACAAGTTGAACGTTTCCTCCGAAGGAAGAAGGCCGAGAGGAACCTACCGACGGCTAATCCTCTGGACTCAAACTTCGCCTCTCGTGGTAAGGGCAAAACACCTGCAGCTACTGGTGGTGCTAATCAAGCGTCACAACAGCAATCCCGAAGGCAGCAAAAGACTTCGGGTCCGAGACTCCAAAAAGAGTACTCTTTCAAGGACGAAGACGTTCCAGCCATCTTCGAGACCCTTCTTGAAAACAACAAGATCAAGCTGCCGCTCATCACAAATCAGGAGGAAGCTGACAATACTACGGATCCGAAGTACTGCGCGTACCACAGGAGGATCCTTCATCCCACCAAGGCTTGCTTTACTTTAAAGAATAGCATCCAAACCTTGGTTGAAGCCGGCGTCATAACGCTAGGATAAGCCAGTTGAGAACGGCACCACTCCGACAAGTATAAGAGTATAAACTGCTTCTCAATCCTCTGACCGGTATAAGAGGTTAAACTGCTCCCTGATACTCCAATAGGTATATGAGTCTAAAGTGTTTCCCACTTTTGACGGGAAGTTCCTGGAGAATATTACGCTAATATTCTTAAGGATAACCCGATCAGGTAACTGAGAATAATGTCCGAACCAGTTCCGCAAAGGAAACTGGGGGTGGACGATTTATGTAACGGGAAGTTCCCAAAACCACAGCAATGTAATAAATGAGAACTCCCATTCAAATTCCCACCGTGTCTGTGTACTCAACACTCTCTTTGTTAGAGTCTGAACGTAAGGTTCCCCATTGGTCAAACCTTCTTACAGTTAGGGCCACAGTCAAAATCCCCTCTCGATTCCCCCAATGAACGAGAGGTCCACAAATCAAGCGATCAAACCTTCCTACAGTTAGGATCGTCTTAAACCATCAAGTTTAATTCAATCAAACTTACGCTATGTTCGTGCACTCAACACTTTCATAGTTAGAGTCCGGATATAATAAATCTTGATCTGTCACCTGGTCAAACCTTTCTACAGTTAGGACCAAAACCAAAACCCCCTCTCGACTCCCCCCAATGAACGAGAGGTCCACAAATCGAGCGATCAAACCTTCCTACAGTTAGGATTGTCTCAAACCCCCTAATTGGTCAAACCTTCTTACAGTTAAGACCACAGTCAAAATCCCCTCTCGATTCCTCCAATGAACGAGAGGTCCACTTTCAAATTGAGTGATCAAACCTTCCTACAGTTAGGGTCATCTCAAACTCCTGCTTGGTCAAACCTTCCTACAGTTAGGACCAAAACCGCAATTCACTCTCAATAAACGAGAAATTCATCTTTAGTTCGGTAATCAAACCTTCCAACAGTTAGGATTATCTGAATCTTTTCGATTCTCGGAGTGGAGATCCCACTCTTAATTTCACCTTTCCGGATTCTGGGGGTGGAGATCCC
Organism: Asparagus officinalis; assembly: GCF_001876935.1. Classification (NCBI taxonomy): domain Eukaryota; kingdom Viridiplantae; phylum Streptophyta; class Magnoliopsida; order Asparagales; family Asparagaceae; genus Asparagus; species Asparagus officinalis. The sequence continues at coordinate 71,983,272 of NC_033795.1, read as the reverse complement.
ACCTCGAGTCTCCTTTCTAGCTGAAGAATATAAAATTCTTCCTCTCCCATTTTGGGTTCGTCTTTGCCCCAAGAGAAGACACTAACCTTTTTCAAGAATTTGTCAATCTAGGATTCATCCTAGGAAGTTTATCCCGAATCCTAAGCAGGGATAAGTCTGCGCCTAACACGCGCTGCCGGTTTAGTCTTTCTCCGTACAAAAAGATACCAGAGTTAGATTCTGGGGTATTCTATCCTGAAACCTAAGCAGGGATAAGTCTGCGCCTAACACGCGCTGCCGATTTAGTCTTTCTCCGTACAAAAAGACACCAGAGTTCGATTCTGTGGTATTCTATCCTGGAGCCTAAGCAAGGATAAGTCTGCGCTTAACCCGCGCTGCCGGTCAGTTCTTAACCGTTAAAAAGAACACCCGTCCGCATATTCAATATTGTGGCAGGTTGTTATTAATAACATCAAAATCCATGCCTTACGCGCATGGAGAATTTCATCCTGAATCCTAAGAAAGGATATGCCGACGCCTAACATGCGTCGCCGGTTTAGTCTTTCTCCGTAGAAAAAGACACCAGAGTTTGATTCTGGGGTATTTTATCCCGAAGCCTAAGTAGGGATAAATCAGCGTCTAATACACATTGTCGGGTAGCCTATTCCCATAACAATGGTGAAGTCTACGTATTCAAAGTCGTAGCGCTAAGTCTAAGAAAATTCACTCTCTTAGCACAACGTTACATGCGGAACGAATTTAGACAATCCGCATGCTAGCCCGACTCAAACGGTAGTCGGTAAAGGCTAATCAAACCCGTTGAAGGCTGGGGGTTAGCCAAAAATCCTAAAGACAACGCCTAACACGCGTCGCCGGGTAGTCTATTCCCGTGAGAAAGACGAAGTCTACGTATTCAATATCGTAGCACTAAGAGCGTTAACTCTCTTAGCACAACGTCACATGCGGAACGGATTTAGATAATCCGCATGCTAGCCCGACTCAAACGGTAGTCGGTAAAGGCTTATCAAACCCGTTGATGGCTGAGGGTTTGCCAAAAATCCTATAAATACGAGAGTCACTGACGCATCAGCTTCATTAGTTGGTCTCGTAACTTGAGCATCCAATGACATTCGAAACCCTAGGGTCAACGCCGGTCAACGCGTAACCCTAGGTCAACACCAGTCAACGCGTTGCGATTAGAAAGTTAACGTACGACGTTCAAAACCCTAGGGTTGACGCCGGTCAACGCGTAACCCTAGGTCAACGCCGATCAACGCGTTGCAACGAAAGAATCAATACTCCAATAAGGATAACTCAACAACACTACGCCAGACAACGCGCCGCAAATAAAGACTCAGAGCCAACAATCGATGGTCAGTTCTATGCTGAACCAGCAAACAGGAGCTAAAAGATCAAAAAAATCAGGAATCAACTTCAAGTTCAAATTTCCGACAACGGTCAGACAATAAATGCAGCACTGGAACCCTTATAGACATTCGACAAAGCACCGAATAGCCTGAAGGATTGAAGGAATCAAAAACAGAAGCCATTCCAAAGTCCCGTTACACCGACTGAAGGTTGGGATAATCATATCCAAAGTATTCCAGACTCTTCTATAAAAGAACGAGACTGAAATACTTTGGAGGGGGTATCTGTAGGCGTATAAAATTGCTTATCGGTCCCTTAGCACAGCTCGGCACAAACCGACGAACCATCGGGCGACGTATCCAAACACGAGCGTCAGTCCACAACGCCAAAGCCAAGTGACACGCAACGAAGCGGATTAACGAGGCTACGAAGCTGACAAACCGCACTCAAACAACAGAATGAATCCACTCGCGTGCGGAATTAAGCTAACGGGTTGAGGAATCAACGAGTCATCCAACCAAGAGCGGACTCGGACGAATCACGATCGAATCAAGATCAGTTTCGGACTTGAACTCAGAAGCAAATTTACTGCCTAATCAGGATCCGGATTTACTGCCAAATCAGGTTAACGAGTCAAGTTCGGATAAATCAACCACAGAACCGAATCACGTACAGAACCAAAAACGGAAAATGACGGAGAACAACGCCTAAGGGGGCTCAGCCGAAACCGAGCCACCTCTAGGTGGCTTGGTGGCCGAGCCACCTATAGGTGGCCAGCCAGATCTGTGCCCGGGCACAGTGAGGGTAGCCTATAAATAGGCCCCCCTTGGTTCATTTTCAATGGCTGGAATTCTGGTGCCGTGGCGAAGCCCTGCCGGATTGAAGACTTAAAGTGCACAGATTTCAAGAGAGGAGGAGGAGAGATCGGATCTAGTTCTTCAACGCAAGAGAGAGAGATTCGTCAGATCTATATCACCCGCATCCAATCCTTAGTATTATCCCGTTGTGGTAATTCTAAGAAGAGCAATTATCTCGCTTTTGTCGAGATAAGCGCTACAGTTTTCTCGATCCCTTCGCAGATAGACGAAGCTCTGCCTAATTTTTCAGCAATCAGATCTGATCGACGGTGGTCCACGGATAAACCCCGGCACAGGCAAAGACACCCATGCAAGCAGAAGACCGATAAACGGTCTCTGCGTTTGTTTGATAAAGTTGTAAACTTTTTATTTTCATTGTGTAAGGAGATCTTATAAAAAGATCAACTTTTCTTTTATTTTATTCGAGTTTATTGTAACGACTAAAGTTGTAATAGATTCGATAGCAATGAAAACATCAACTTTCACAGCAAACAGGAGTATCCTCAGCAGGAGTGCTTTGTAGATAGTGCTGATCTCTTTTAGTCATTTTATGAATTTAGTTTATTTTTATAGCACTTTCTTTCTATTTCTGTTGGATTATGTATTTTCATATTTCTTTAGTTGGACTGTTTTGTAATAAGAGCATGTTTGACCTAAATTTTGTGTCTCGGATGATATATTATTTTTCATATGGCTCATTTCTATTCTGAGTTATTTATTATATTCTTGCTAATTATGATCGGGGACCTGTGACTTCGTACTTTATTATTTGACGCTTAGCGTATTAGATTGAATAGAAACGATCTAGTATTTATTTCTCCTCAGTCTAATACGTCGTGGGCTTGTTCGCGTCTCGATTCCTGGGTATTTTAGGAAGTGGGGCGTGACAAAACTACATCTTAATTATATTAAGATTTGGGATGTCATGCTTATGTAAAAAAACAAGATCCCTAAAAGTTAGAGGCACACTCAGTATTGTGTAAATTTGTAGGATATCCAAGGAATTCCACCGGATATCAATTTTACCATATTGATGAACACTAGATAATTGTTTCTCGCTTTGCTACCTTCTTGGAGAAGGAATTTCTTGAAAAAGGAATTAGTGGGAGCATGGTAGAACTGGAAGAAATTTTAGAAATACAAATTAATACTAATAATTAGTAGAACTAGCAAATTCAGTTATACCTGAAGAATCTCAACCACTCTGTAGATATCCAAGGCGATCTCATGGACCTAAGAGACAATATGATTTTCTCGTTGAAGGTAGCATGTTAGATCACGTCATAGATGATGACGAACCTTTGAGTTATTAGCAAGCCTCTCAGAGTAGGAACTCTGTTGCTTGGCATGATATAAAAAAATCCAAAATAGACTCTATGTACACTAATAAAGTATGGATCTAAGACAATGCTCCTAAAGGGGTGATACTGATAGGTTGTAAATGGTTGTTTAAGAAAAAGTTGGGTGTAGATAGGAAAGTAGAGACTTTTAAAGCTAAACTAGTAACTAAAGGTTTTCGTCAAAGACCTGGTTTAGACTACGATGAAACATTTTCTCTAGTGGCTATGCTAAATTCTATTCGGATCCTACTTGCTATAGCTGCTCACTATGACTACGAGATCTGGTGAATAGACGTCAAAACTACATTTCTAAATGGTGATTTAGAAGAGTGCATATATATATATATTTGTAGTCAGTGGGAGTAGTGAAAAAGCATGTAGGTTGCTTAAAGTCATTTATGGACTATATCAACCAGAGGGATTTGTAGTCAGTGGGAGTAGTGAAAAAGCATGTAGGTTGCTTAAAGTCATTTATGGACTGAAGCAAGCAGCGCGGAGATGGATCATCTCTTTTGATGATACTATCAAAGAGTTTGGTTTTATCAAAAATCTAGATGAACCATATGTGTATAAAAGGATAATTGGGAGTATACTATCATTTCTTATTTTGTATGTAGAGGATATACTCTTAATCGGTAATGATATACCGTCATTACAAATGGTTAAATTTTGGCTATAAAAAAAGTTTTTCCATGAAAGATTTAGGTGAAGCATCCTGTATACTGGGTATTCAGATCTATAGAGATAGATCTAAAAGGATATTAGGATTATCCCAATCTAGATACATTGGCAAAGTACTAAAGCAGTTTAGCATGGAAAATTCTAAGAAAGATTTCGCACCTGCATCTCCTGGAATCTCCCTCTAAAAGATGTCTCCCCAGACTGATGAAGAGAGGAGACACATAAGTCTAATTCCTTATGCCTCGGAAGTAGGATCGATCATGTACACCATGTTATGTACTAGACCATATATCATTTATTCACTCAGTTTGGTAAGTAGATACCAATCTAATCATGGAGAAGAGCACTAAAAAACGGTCAAAAATATACTTAAGTACTTGAAAAGGACTAAAGAGTTATTTTTGATATATGGTAAAAGTGACCGCCAAATGGAGGCTTTTCTGACTCTAGCTTTCTGAACGATACCGATGATAGTAAATCTATTTTAGGATATATTTTTACCCTCAATAGATGGGCTGTCAGTTGGAAAAGTTCCAAGCAGGATATATTAGCAGACTCTACTATGAAAGCCAAATACATTGCGGTAAATAATGCAGCCAAAGAAGCTATCTGGATGAGGAAGTTCCTTTCAGAGCTGGAAGTTGTTTCCACCATTAAAGATCTTGTACCTTTATACTATGATAGTAATACTACAATAGCTCTAACAAAGGAACCTGGTCTCACCATAAGTCCAGACACATTCTGAGGAAGTATCACTTGATCAGGGAGATAGTTGATCACCAACAGATCAAGATTGAAAGAATATACACAAAAGATAATATAGCAGATCCATTCACAAAGGCAATTGCTCGTACACAATTTGAAAAACTTGTTGAGCTATTGGGTATTAGATACTATAATGATTAACCTTAGTATAAGTGGGAGTTTCTTAGATATAGGTGCCATACAGGTAATAATTGTATATTGTAACATGACCTATATGAATATAACATCCTTGTTCAAAATGATAGTATACTATTTTGGTCAGATTTATCTGATATTTTAATACAGATAAAGTCCTTAGAATGATACTAGACTATCAGACATTTTAAATATGATCGTAATAAAGAGATCTGATTTGTCACTAACGTATATTCTAAAATATTCCTAGTCGATAAAGTGTTGAAATATAACATCATCACTTTGGGAAGACTAGTGTATACTCTATTTCTCCTTTGATAGGATGGTGATCCATCTCTTGGATCATTGATGAGAGATATCAAGATATAATATACATGTGACTCATTAGTGAATGAGTTGATTGAACGACTCACTGAGAACGTCTAGTTGGTAACTATACTTAACTGTCAAATAGAAGTTCTCAAATGATATAGTATAAAGTAGTCTCTTGACCTGAGGTATGAGTGCAATATCTTACATGTCAGTAAAGGTGTACTTAGACTTTTACCTAATAGTTCTCATTGAGTTATGTATAACAGTTCTTATTGGGTTCATCCTGAGACATAAGTAGATATTAAGATGCCAAGATAGGATTCGTCTCTCCCAGTATAGGGGGTTGATATCATAAGATTATTTGATATAACTATAGCCTGAAAATCCTTGGCCAAGGTAAATAAGATAAACTGAGTGTTAGTTTGATCTTAAAGGTTATGAGTTTAATATCAAAAAATACTAATCGAGCTATTAGGGTTTGACAATTTTCCATATCCTAGGATCTATAGTTTGACATGATTTGACGAAGAGACCGGAATGTACAATATTATCACTGATTGGTCCTTATAAAATTATGTAAGCATCTTGCAGACATTTATCACAACTTATAAACAGTTATATGTATCGATAAAATCCGAATGTTATGTGCTTAAGAAATGAATTCCAGTATTTTTTTATAAAGTTAACTTTTAGTCAACTGGTTGACTTCTTAGTCAACTGGTTGACTTCTTAGTCAACAGTTGACTTTTGGTCAACTCGTTGACTTTTTTGGTCAAATGATGACTTATTAATTAATAATTGGAAAATTACGGAATACCGTATTTATGAAACATCATATTGATGTGGTATTTTTATTTATGAAATACACACTTCATTATATGTTGATTAATGAGTCATGAGATGAGTCATTAATATGGTATTGTTTGGGAACATGGTTTTAACACATGGTTTTGATTCTTTATGACTATTTGCATGACTCATGAGATGAGTCATTGCATTACTCATACAAGGAATCATTATATTTAGATGACTCATGGCATGACTCATGAGATGAGTCATGACATATCTCACTATATATATGAGCTCTCTCTCTCTCTTATAGAGAGGTTAATAAAAAATTGGCTAAGTGGTTTTTTTCCATAAGAGAATAAAAGAGAGCTCTACCTTTTACTAAACTCTAGCAATCTTTGAGTAAGAGGAAGTAGTAGGATTTTAAAATACCCTGGGGTGGATACCTTACCTTGTGTCTCAAGAAGACTCCAATTTTATCAAGCTCACTTTAAGACTCGGAGATCCTGATACGAGTCGCCGTGCGAGTACCTTTGATCACAGAATTATCAAAGGTGGGTTCAGAAGAGGATGACAAAAACACGAGAACAATTCAGTATGTGGTGAAGGAAAATACCATCTCTAGATTATGAGTATGAAAAGATTACAATCCCTCTTCCACAATCTCACTAGAATCGAGAACAAACTCTCAATTCTCTCTAAACCCTAATCTCTCTTGATTAGAATCTCACTTTGATTATATCTGATTCTTTAGAAACCCTAAACAATTCCTTATATAGGTGTAACAATGTGGATAGCAAAGTGGTAAATAACCAAGCCTAAACCCAACCATAATTCATGCAAACAAAAACCCAAACGAACCAGGAAACATTCGATGAGTCGACTCACGACTGAGATGAGTCGACTCATCTGAAACTAGAAAAAACACAAAACCAACAATGAGTCGACTCATGACTGAGATGAGTCGACTCGTCAGAGACTGGTGACAAACGGCTGGGTTTCGTGAGTCGACTTATGACAGACATGAGTCGACTCAACCTGATGAGTCGACTCATAGGCTGAAAACTAGATACTTTGATTCTTCGATTCGCCATCTCGTTTCATGCTTCAACCTGTGTTCTACTGTGCTGTTTTACACCTCTATTCTCAAGCTACCATGAGAATTAGCTACCCTCAAGCTCCCATGAGGATCACTAAGTTCCGAAGAGAAGATACATCCGTATCATGGGTCCCTCCTTTAGGAACTTGAAGTCCCGTTCAAGTTAGAACTTTAGCTGAGGAAACTCCCGAGCTCCTCTATCTTTTCTGCACCACCTGGCCTTGCTAAGAACTTGATAGTGACGTACAACTAGAAATGACTCCTTCGCTCCTTGCCTTGTCGTAGTCGTCTTCCGTTCCAACATGTAATCATCTTTTGATGGCTTTTCTAGAAGTCTAATGCACAGCGAGACAAACCTCTTACTTGCATTCACTAGCCTCTTCGCTTACAACACCGTCCCCATGCTTGTCTCACTCGAAAGTGACGTCGAACAAAATATGAACTTTTCACCGCCTTTGGTGAATGTATACTTCTGAGCCCGTCTCTCGTAGATCACATATCTATCCTATAAGTATGGATTGCCCAGTATAATCGGACAAACATCCAAAGAAACTACGTCACACGTGACCTCATCAATATACGACTCATGGAGTGCAAATCTGACAGTGTATTGATCAACTACACTCAGCCTCTCCTCCTTTTGAATCAACCCCAATGGATAGGGCTGCGGATGCTTGACCGTCTTCAGACCCAGCTTCTGAAACAAGGCCTCGGATATTAAATTCTTCTCGCTATTCGGATCAACTATGACATCAACCAAAATAGTGTTCACTTGCAACTTAAGCACAAAGAGTTGCTCTCTCGGGTCGTCGTCCTCCTTCGTGGCCTGTCTCCCCGCCATAAGGTTGAGACTACGGTTGGGCTCTGTCATCCCCGGGACTTATTTCGAACCTTGAGCTATCATATATGCCTTTTTCTCCTCCTTCTTCTTCAATCCTCTTGGCTTGAGATGAGGATACTTCTCCCAGCACCGATCAGCAACATGTCATATCTTCTCGTAGTGACTACAAATCAGTTCCGCTTTCCCTGGATCACTCTTCTTCTCCTCCTAATGTTTGGAACCACTAGACTCGCCTCCCATCTGTTTGGAGTCTCCCTTAGTCTCGTTGCCCTTCTTCTGCTTGCCCTCAATGGCAATAGCCTTCACCCTCACCTCTGTAATAGTCTCGACTGTGAACAACTTCATCTCCTTCCGGATGTAATCGCTCAATCCCGCCATATACTTCATAAACACAGAATATTCCTCTGTCGTAATATTGAGGACCATCACCTGCTGCTGGAACTCCGTGGTCTATTCTTGAACAGTTTGATTGACTCTTTGGCATAAGCCGTACCACTTGTACCTACGCTCTTCAAGGAATCCCACCGGATATAACTGTTTCCTCAGTAACTCCTTGAACTTGTTCCACGACACCGCCTTCTTCTCCTGCTTATAGTAGGATTTCCACCACGTCAACGCGTGCCCTAAAAACTTCAAAGTCGTGAACACAATCTTCTCCTTGGACGAATATCCGTAGAGAGTGAAATATATCTCCATACGTTCGATCCAATCATCGAGTTTCTCCACATTGACACTCTCATCATAAACAGGAATCTCCACCTTGAAGTCAATCTTTAGGTTCTGGTAAGACTTCTTACCCCTTGATGAAACACAGCCTTAACGGTCTCCTCCTCCTCATCGGGATCTGAATCCTCTCTCTCCACATCGGACTCCACAATTTTCTTCTTTGACTTTAAAGAAGATTCACCTTGTTTATCACCTCCATGGATAAGACTGACGAGTTGTGTGAGAGTAGACCCTATCGTCTCGATATGCTTCTCCAATGCATCAATTCTCGCTGAATTGTCTCCTTCAGCCATCTTCTTCTTCCTTATAACCTAGACTCCTTCTAATGAAATAAGGATCTCGCCTAGCTTCTTGTATTGTGATCGAGTTAGGACTATACACAGGATGCCCTCTCTACCGAATCTGATTATTCTGATACCAACTTGATACGAGTCGCCCTACGAGCACCTTTGATCGCAGAATTATCAAATGTGGGTTGAGAAGAGGATGACAGAAACACAAGAACAATTCAGTATGTGGTGAATAAAAATACTCTCTCTAGATTATGAGTATGAAAATGTTACAGTCCCTCTCTTAAAATCTCATTAGAATCGAGAACAAGCTCTCAATTCTCTCTAAACCCTAATCTCTCTTGATTAGAATCTCACTTTGATTACATCTGATTCTTTAGAAACCCTAAACAATCCCTTATATAGGTGTAACAATGTGGATGGTAAAGTGGTAAATAACCAAGCCCAAACCCAACCAGAATTTGTGCAAACAGAAACCTAAATGAACCAGGAAACCTTCAATGAGTCGACTCACGACTGAGATGAGTCGACTCGTACGAAACTGGACAAAGCACAAAACCAGTAATGAGTCGACTCATAACTGAGATGAGTCGACTCGTCAGAGACTGGTAACAAATGGCTGGGTTTCGTGAGTCGTCTCATGACAGGCATGAGTCGACTCAACCTGATGAGTCGACTCATGACTGTTATGAGTCGACTCACGGGCTGAAAACTGGATGCTTCGATTCTTCGATTCGCCGTCTTGTTCCACGCTTTAACCTTCATTCCACTGGGCTGTTTTACACCTCTATTATCAAGCTATCATGAGAATCAGCTATCCTCAAGCTCTCATGAGCATCACTAAGTTCCAAAGTGAAGATACACCCGTATCAGATCCACTACAAGCATGTTTACAATAACAAGGGGAATGAGCTAGGGGTTGTTCGATCTACCATTGAATCATGCTACGAAAGTAAACCTTCGAAGCTCTTGGTTGCTCTCTTTATTATAAGGATTATGTTAGATTTAATTAGGATGGTCCTAGTTTATATTTCATGCTCTCTACATGCTTAGTATTATTATACATACAGTCTTCTGGTGTGTATTTAGCATATAGATTAAGCACGACATCTCCAACACAAAAGAGAGAAGCATCTAGTTACGGGTTACTTGTTAAGGTTACACATTTGTTGGGAAGGTTATGGGTTGGTTGTTAATGTTACGAGTTGGTTGTTAAGGATAAGCATTAGTTTAAAGGTTAAGCATTAGTTGTGAAGTTAACCTTCACAATAAATCCGCATAGGTTGAACACGTGGTTCACTCGGGCCCCAAAAAGCTAGAACTCTATTTCATAGGAGCCACCAATAATTTGTATACTTTCAGCGGCCACACAGTCACCGTAAGAGTACTCCCTGCCCTATCTCATCAAATCAACTGCTAGCTAGCTATCTATCTTGGGTTATAATTATTAGGCTCCTGTATCTGTCTGTGACGCCCCAGGGTTCACACAAGGCTGCAGTCCAAGGTGAAACCCGGATTGTCAAACCTGTCAAGTACCAAACACCATGCTACGACATGTTTCACCATCACAATCACTATCTCTCTAGTAGAACAACAAATAGGTGAAGGTACAAACAGGTAAATAAAAAAAGTAGTACAAAATTAAATATACATAGAAGAAGTATATCAACAAATGAGCCTAACTAAAATAGAATGAAGATATCTCTGAGTCAGAAATACATCTCAACACAATGAGTCAAATGAAATCTCACAAAAGCACTCAGCCTCTATAAAATGAATACAACTCTAAGGTCTGACAATGGACATAACTATATAGTGGAGCTTCAACTGCTAAAACCGTACGACGGCGACTATGATAGAACTCTATCATCCTGCGGCTCTTCGAAACTCTAATCTGCCTGAAAGATACAATTTAAACAAAAAGAACAACAACAAGAATGTCAGAGCGCTACAGCAAGATCACCTCCATCCGCCCCCAGGGGAAAGGCTGCTAAATGAAGTGGAGGCTCTATCTATTAAGCATAGTCTACCTATATTATTTTCTCTATATCTAAAGGAGTTAATATTTAGACACCTACAAGAGGAGACGTAGTACGTCGAGCGAAATAATCCAAACAAGGAAACCCTCATATATATACTATACATCTCAAATTATAAATCCCAAAATATCAATTCCAACTCTATGAATGGAAACAACACTCAAAAGAAATACTCCAAGCCTCAACTATATAGAACTAATGTTAAAATCTCGAACTACTTCTCAAGTAGTTGGCACAATTATAAGAGTATCGTTCAACTCAAAAAAAATCATCATAGGCCATATCATGTATGCCACAAACCAAAGAATGTACCCTACTCATGGGTAATCAAATATGGGAGTAACTATAACTGATAATACATATATGTGTGCATCTCTTTATGCAATAGCGTTACTCTTGTAATATTCTTACTCAATCGCTCTGCGACAATAGGTTTTACCTCCCTATCCCGGATACATAGAATGACGATACTTTTGTAATTTCATACTCAATCACCCTGTGAAAATAGGTTTTATTATCTCCCTATTCCGGATACATGTAGTAACGATACTATTGTAATACTCTTACTCAATCGTTCTGCGGTAAATAGGTTTCATCTTCTTATTTTCGGATACATATAGAACATCATTATTCATACTTGATGCGGCATAAACATGTACCAAAAAGGTTGCAAGTGCACAACCGTGTCAAGTTATAGTATTTAAGATATCGATCCCACGAGGAAGGTATTTTGTAGGAGAAAATATAAAATCGGTTCTTATGTTGTGTGCGTGACAAGTAGGAGTGATAAGTGAATGTGATTGTGAAGAGATTGAGAGAGTGAAAATGGTGTGTGAATAGGTGCAAAGTGTAAGTGAGAGTGGATTTGAAAAAGAATGAGTATGATCAATAAGGCGAGAAGGAAAAATGAATAAAATCAAGAAACAAAAATAAAAAAAATCAAGAATGAAGAACAAAATTCAAGAATAAAAGAAAATGCAAGAAATTAAAGATGGTGGATTCAATTATAGATATGGGTAATCTACAATTGAACCCACTTCTTAGAAAAGGGTGATTCCCTAGAGGGTTCTAGCCTAAAGGCGAATCAAACAAAATAAAAATAAACAAAAAGAAAAACTAAACCCAAGAGGGTTCTAGCCTCAAGGTGAATAGTATAAGAAATTAAAATCTAACTACAAAATAAATTGCAAAATCTAAACTACAAAATAAAATTGCAAGAATTAAATGCAAGAAATTAAATCTATTCTATAAGCATGAAATAAATCTAAGGCAAGAGGGTTCTAGCCTCTTGGCTATTTAACAAGAAAATAAAATCTAACTACAAGCATAGAAATAAATCTAAACTAATAAGCAATAAAAAAGAAAAAGAAAGAAATGCAAACCTTCAAATAATTCTCCATCTTCATCTTCATCTTCATCATCCAACAAAGAGAAGAAGAGAAAAATTTAAAGTGGTGAAAAAATTATTATTATTAATTGTAACAAAAAGTTATAATTTTGGAAGGCCTTATCAATTAAGAGTAGCCCTCCTCTCCAAAAGGAGTTATAAAAATTTTCACACCCATAACCCCTCACTCTCTACCCCTATTTATAGTAATCTTCAATGAATATGAGCCGTTGGATTTGTCTTGAGCCCCAAGCAATAATCTCCACCTTTGGATTTGCTTTTTGTTCTTCTCTAGCCCAACATCCATATGATTTTCAAAAGAAAATGAAAGTCCAAATATTGCAACCGGTCCATGAAGAATCCAAAAGCCCATTCATGTTAAAAATCAATTCATGTGATTAAAATCTTTAAAATCCAAATGCAGCAACATTTATTTGATTGTCAAATATCCGGCCCATGTTTTGAATCCAATCTGCAGCAAAGATAGTTTTATAACTTGAAAAGCATGCGGTCATGGAAGTTCTGCAGTAATTGGTATTGAAATCCGGCCCAAGTTTTGTTTCTCATTTTCCAAACTCAAGTCCGGTCCATGTTTCATTTGATACATTACATATGAAAATCCCCAACTCTTGCAGCAACCAAAGGAAGTTCGATAATGAGGGTATAAAATTATAATAAAAATATGATTATCAACCATGTGAATTCCCTTGATTTTGAAAATCAAAAACCAAGTCCGGCCCATTGATCATTCCAACTCCACCTCAAGTCCAAGCAAAGTCTGCAGCAGCAAGTCATTGGCCCATTGAAGATTAAATCCAAATATGCAGCATCGGTCTGATGAAGAAAATTTTGCAGCAAGGAAAGAGCTGCAGCAAGTCCGGTCTTGGAGCTTCCCATTTGATTTTCATTTGTTGATGGGCTTTGGGCTTTAAAGGAGCTTGATTTTGTGGCTTCTATCATTTTCCTCTTTTAAGCTTTTGCTTCATGGGCTTCTAAAATGCTACAAAATAGAGAAGAGAGATTTTTAAGGGGTTTTTACATTTAATAATATTTATTTATATTTTCATTCAATTATGTGAAAACTAAGCTAACAACAATTATTAATGGTATATTTATTCATGTAAAATAGATAATAAGGGTATAAAATTATAATAAAATGTGATTATCAAATACCCCACACATAAAATTTTGCTAGTCCTCTAGCAAAGAAAATAAAAAGAAAATCCTAACTCACTTTCGCAGGAATCGCGGTTGTATTTAGCGCATACAACAAGCCTTTAAACCCCTAGGTTACCCTAGTGGACGAGTTGTAGTCTCGTGAGGGTTTGCAGTGAATATACCCACAAAATTCGGTCAACTTGCCAAATTAAAAAAGTCAGTAAATAACTAAATTCACTTGATAACTTTTAGATAATCTAATTGGAGCCAGTTATCACTCAAGAAAACATTTTTATATATAACTCTAAGGTATATTTTTAAGAAAATCTTCTCATTGTAGCAATACAAAACCAAGCCAAACTTAGAAATTTAATTTAAAAGTTTTGAAAAGAACATGCTAACTCTTTGTTTTAAATAATTTTCAAGTTGCTTGATTTAAAATATTTTCCAAGACCATATATACAACTATAAAACATTTATTAGTTTTTTTAACTCTTTCTTCCTTGGTGATTTTTTCTACTTTAACGGGCTTTCTAAGTGACCATTTAACGAGTTTTGGGCCAATGGATCCCAACCCAAATGGGCTTAGGTCATTAAGTATGGAAATACTCCTTGGGCTTAATTACTCGGTCAGCTTAGGCTTTATAAGATAGAATCACCTTGAATTCAAGAGTTTTTTTTCTTTTTGGTGCCCATTTTTCGCACTCTTCTTTTGCAATTTTTTTTTGTATATGTATATATATTTTGAAAATATGTAAATCAAGACACTTTGAAAAAAAATTATTTTCAACTCTAAGTTAAGCATGCAAAAATTTCATTATTTTAAATAAAAATCCAAGTTAAGGCTTAAATAAAGTATACTACTTTGAAAATCATTTCTTAAGAAATTTATTTAGAGTTATCATAAAAGGTGATCTTAAGTAAATAACCAACTAGGGATTAGAAATTTTCAAATTTATCAAATAAATCAATTATTACATAACTCCATCAATTTGGCAAGTGACGATATTTTTATAATTTTTTTTAAAAAAGAAAAAGGAAAAAAAAATGTAGCTAAAAATGTAAAATAAAGAGAAAAAATAACTAATTCCCACCCCCACACCTAAATTTTGCATTGTCCTCAATGCAAACTCTATGATGCATAAAGTAAAGCAGATAAGAAGTGAAGCACTTACATTTGGTCGGCTGATAAAAATCTGCAATTACCTTTGGTCTGAGGAGGAGGAAATCAAACATTTATTCTTTTCTTGTTTTTTTCTTTTTTTTCCTTTTTTCTTTTTTTTTCTTTTCTTTTAACAACTGAACAAGAAACTCTCAAATAAGAGAAGAATAAATTCTTTTTATTATTCTGAAATAAACAAAATAAACAATGTAGAATGAAATATTCAACATGAAGAGTTCATGTTCTACATTGTTCTTTTTTCTTTTTTTTATTTTCTCTCTTTTTTTCTTTTTTTTTTAACAACTGAACAAGAAACTCTCACATGAGAGAAGAATAAATTCTTTTTATTATTCTGAAATAAACAAAATAAACAATGTAGAATGAAATATTCAACATGAAGAGTTCATGTTCTACATTGAATCCTACCTTATTGCTGAAAATTCTCCCACGGATTTTAAACAATTTCAACATGATATACTCAATAATGTACTAAAATTCTAAGTATTCTGGGGTGTTCAATGATTTTTGCAACAAGGTAAGGTATGTATTATTGGTGTCATGCATTTTGTATTTCTTAATGAACTTAGACTCTTGTACTGTGAAGTTTTGTTTTCTAACAACCAATTCTTCTGTGAAGTTCTGAAAATTTGGTTGTTGATTATTCTCCAAGAATCTAAGTTCATCAAGAAAGAGTTCTTCAAAATTTAATTCAAAGCAGCAAATGTTTAACACAGTTTTATTATTCTCAAGGACCTGATCTGCTTCTTCTAAAAACTCTAACTCTTCATCAAAAATTTCCTCAAAACTTAAATCACACTCTTCTTCTTCTTCTTCTTCTGATCTTTCCTGAATGTAGTTTATTTCTAGAGGCTGATTATTTGGTTGGTCCCCTGGATTAAAAATGTTGAGATCAGCAGTCAAATTCCCAAAGGACAGTTTCATTTGACCAGTTCTACAGTTAATGAGAGCATTAGAAGTGGCTAAGAACGGTCGTCCTAAGATGACAGGTGTCTGTCCTTTGGGATTGGAAACAGGCTGTGTTTCCAAGACTTCAAAATCTACTGGAAAAATAAAATCTCCAACCTTAATCAGAACATCCTCTAACTCACCCATAGGGACCTTAACAGATCTATCAGCCAACTGTAAGGTGCATTTGGTTGGGTTTAGTACACCTAGACCCAATTGCTGATAGACTGAATATGGAAGCAAATTGACACTGGCCCCTAAGTCTAAAAGCGCCTTATCAATGTGAGTATTACCAATGATACATGAAATGATGGGGGAACCTGGATCTTTACGTTTAAAAGGTATAGGATTTGACAGCATTTCACTGATATTGGCGGCTAAAAAGACTTTCTTTGGAACATTTATTCTCCTCTTCTTAGTGCATAATTCTTTTAAAAATTTAGCATAAGATGTAATTTGTTCAATTACATCTAAGAGAGGAATATTGACCTTAACCTGCTTGAATGTTTCTAGGATCTTCTCCTCCTGAGGAGAGTGTTTCCTAGATCTGAGTCTATCTGGAAAGGGAGCAACCGGTCTGAATCTATCAAAAGCAGGCTCAGGTTCGGGTTCAGGTTCTTGGTCATCTGAGGGGAGTGATTGTTGAATAGATTCATCAGAAGGAGAAGGAGAAGGAATTTGTACAGGATCAAGAGTTTGACTTGGAGGAGTTCTCACTTGATTATCGACCTGTCTACCTGACCGAAGTGAATGGATTGCATTCACTTGAGCTTCATAGGATGAACTTGCATCCTGTGTTGTTAGGGTTAACCTCGGGTTGACTTGGAAATTTTCCTTTCTCTCTTTCACTCACGGCACTAGCTAGTTGACTAAGTTGGGAATCTAATCTAGCTATAGCTTGAGTGTTGGAGTTGAGCATTTGTCCGGTTGATTGCATGAAGGAATTCAGC
>NC_033795.1:71947141-71965428 GCF_001876935.1 Asparagus officinalis | reverse complement strand
AAGTTGTAAAGGTTGTGTGCCTTATTTCCTTTTGTCAAACATTTTGTATTTGAGACTTGTTGAGAACTCCAATTCGTTTATTCCAGTATATTAGATGATGAGACATTAATTTGACCTCTATTACTTCATCAGTTGATTCTTGTATTACCTTTACTTGCTTTGTACTACACCTGTTGTTGATTCCACTAGAGAGCTAGAAATTGTGATGGTGAAACATGTTATTGCACGGTGTGGTGCATGGCAGGTTTGACATTTCTGGTTTCACCTCGGACTGCAGCCTTGTGTGAACCCAGGGGCGTCACAGTATGACAATTTAAACCCTGGGGTCAACGTCGGTCAATGCGTAACCCTAGGTCAACGCCAGTCAACGCGTTGCGACAAAAAGTCAACATTCGACGCTCGAAACCCTAGGGTCAACACCGGTCAACGCGTAACCCTAGGTCAACGCCGGTCAACGCGTAACCCCTAGGTCAACGCCAGTCAACGCGTTGCGACAAAAAGTCAACATACGGTGATTGGAAACCCTAAGTCAACGCAATGTGATAGAGATAGTCAGTTCAAAGTCAATGACACGAGCCAAACTCAACTCACTGGTGATAGACTCGAGACTCCAACGACGGTCAGGCGATAAACGCAGCGCCGGAAGAACTTCGGCTATTCGTCAAAGCATTGAATAGACCGAAAATCGAAGGAGTCAAGAGTTGAAACTAACTACAGGTTCTTTACGCCGACTGAAGGCTAGACCAATCACATCCAAAGTATTCCAGCCTCTTCTATAAAAGAAACGAGTCCGGAACGCTTTGGAGGGGGTCTCTGTAGGCATCGAAAATTGCCTATAGGTCTCCACGAACAGCTCAGTGTTAAGGAATGACGATGTACGTCACTATCCGGTTCACAGGAGTTCGATTGATGTCGATGAACGCTTGAAGTAAATCGACGAACTACGTGAACTAACGAAGGTACAGGCTAATCGGGAGCCCCGCGATGTTTACAAAAGGAACAATTCTCTTCATGCCCCATTCATTCTACAGATGATCCAACCATCGGAACTTATAGAACACCTCGTCGGCTTTCCAACGCACTTCGAATCACTCAAATCCGAGTTCGAACGAAGGAATTACGGTGGAAACCGTCAAAAACACCAAAATGAGTGTCTCGGACCAACGAGACACCCTTCGGTGTCTCGGCCTTCGGTGTCTCGGCCCAGGCCGAGACACCCTTGGGTGTATTGGCCCAAACCGAGACACCCTAGGGTGTCTCGGATCAATGGGAGACACCCTAGGGTGTCTCCGAATAAGTGGAGACACCCTGGGGTGTCTCCAAGACAGATTTGGGCTTTTAAGCATTTTTAACCGCTCCGTTATCCCCTCAAGCCTATAAATACAAGCCTTAGGCCTCATTTTTTGAGATCTGGAGTTTTGGAGAATTGGCGAAGCCCTGCCGGAGTGAAGAGTGATCGAGCACTTCAACGCAAGAGAGTTCTTCGTCAGATCTACATTACCCGTACCCGATCCTTAGTATTATCCCGTTGTGATAATACTAAGAAGAGAAAATATCTCTCTTTTATCGAGATAGGCGCTTCAAGTTTTTAGATCTCCTCGCGGATCGACGAAGCTCTGGATTAGATCTGATTGCCAGGTAGTCCACGGATATCGACGTCCCCGTCACAAGCTAAAGACCCACGCAAGCAAGAGACGACGAACGGATCTTGTGTTTATTTTCATGAAAGTTGTAATTTTTATTCTTTGTTGTTTGAATTCATTTGTAACGTTTAAAGTTTAATGAAATCAATGATGAAGGCAACTTTCGATGAAAACAGTTATATCCTGAAAAACCATCCATAAAAGACATTCTGTCAAACCCGCATGTATTATCGATAATGACATCCGTGATTGGGAGAGGAAAGTCGTCTTTTGGACATGCCGTATTCAGGTCCCTGAAGTCGATACAGATCCTGATTTTACCGTTCTTCTTCATGACGGGAACAATATTGGCTAGCCAGTCTGGATGTTGCTCCTCTTAGGATAATATCCTAAATTCGATCAATTTTTTAAGCACTGCTGCCTAATTGTTCCATAATCTGCGGACGAAACTGTCTTTGCTGTTGTTTGACAGGTTTGGCATCCGGCTTGATATTGAGGCGGTGCATTGCCACATTGGGGTCGAGCCCTGGCATATCTTCATAGTTCCAAGCGAAGACGTCAATATACTCCCTGATGAGGGCAATTAACTCCTCCTTCTCATTTGGGGGAAGACTATCACTGATGAATATAGGTTTTGGGTTGGCCTCGTCACCCATGTTAATTTGGACTATTTTATCTTCAGTGGGGGGTTCTCTCTGTTCGAACCTATCACCATACTGCATGTTCAGGTGATGAACACACGGGTCTTCCCATGTTGGCATTTGATCATCATTCTCCATTGTGGACGGATCAGCTGTAGCCATGTTCGTCATTAGGGCTTTGAATGCTTCCCCGAGACTTGTATCGGAATCCCATTCTGAGGAATCTGACGAATTTCCATCTTTGTATTGCTCAGATGATTGGTTATAGATTAACTAGCAACATTCATCTTCCGAAGAAGATTCATACCCTAACCCTCGTCTGTATTTATAATAATCGTATGGTTTCCCTTTTGGTACATATGCCGCTTTGGCTGGAATACGAGGACCTCGATCGAAGTATAGACCTTCTCTGAGTGTGAAATCATATCCCTGTTTTTCCATGAGCTTGCGCGCTTCCAGACTATACTTAGATAAATGCTGACCCGGTTTGTCATCATTCTCATATTCCCTTAAGAAATGATCTGGTAATGGAAAACCCTCTCCTTTACCGTAAATCACTTCTCTTTCGCCTCCTATTTTGGTAGGAATGACCAAGGTTGTTCCGAAAGAATGCTGGAGGTGTTTCTTTATTATATAGGACGATCAAAGCGGCATATATAAATTGGGATTATCATACAAATCTTTTATCACATCATCAAGAGACAGGGAGTACTCTAAATCGTTATTTATTTCATTATTGGCAAGTTGCTAGTTACAACTGCCCTCTGACGATTGTTCATCGTCAAGGTTGATTACAAAGGGTACAATATCGTTTAAAACATAACCTCCATTGTAATGAAATCTGGCTTCGGTATCAGCTTCTTCTCCGCTGTCCGTGCCATGGGCTGATGATTCAGTATCAGATTTGTTACCATAAAGGAGAGAATCAGTGAAATAATTCTCATACCCTTTGAATGGTTGTTTATCCGCGACCACCATCCTAACCTTATTATCAGCGTCGACATATTTCAAACACTGATGGAGAGTGGAGGGGATTATAACGTTACTATGGATCCAAGGCCGACCCAATAGTAAGTTATATGAAGTCTCGGCATCGATCACATAACATGTGACTTCCGTCTTCAAATCACCCATTTGACATTTTATCCGGATCTTACCCAAGGGTCTTGACCCACTAGTATTGAATCCATAGATAACAGTGCCTGTGGATGCGTAAGGAACACTTCTGAATTGGCCAAGGCTTCTTGCAAGGCTTCCCTGGTTTCTTTAGACAACCGTAGCAACTCATACAATGTTATCCGTGCTGGAATGTTAGCCAGTTGAGCCATAATATCGAAGCTGTGCGAAGTGTTCGAGCTTTCCGGTTTATCTCTTCCAATCGGACGATTGAAACGAGACTGCTTCGGATTCTGAACCTCCTGGGGATTTTTCTCTTTCGGTTTATTCGCTGGCTGTTGTCGAGCCTCTGCGCCCGGTGTAGGACTCGTAATCACCCCCATCTCCGTGAGAGTTTTGGCTGGTCCCCGTTTAGTCACCCCCTGCTCAGCTAACTGATCACTAGGTGATGGATAGTTGAAGTGATACTGATTTCCGCTTCTAGTGGAAAAGACTTCTTGTTCTTCTTCGGAGAGCGGGAAGGTAGGAGCTTCATTACCATCCTCTTCGAAGATCGCAGAGGTAGCATTGCAGGACTTGCCTTTACCCTTTCTGGTCGAGGAAGTCACCCACAGATCGTCTTCAATAAGATCAGGATGGACCCAGAGGATTTCACCGTTTGGGGCTGTGTGTGGCACAAGTCCTTTTTGACGCTGTCCATGTGGGTCGTCGTTCACTATCTTCATTCCTACTTTGGTGATGCGTTCTGGTTTAAACCATGTTGTGGGCACTGATCCAAAGCTAATTGATATTGCATTTGCTCCGACATTCTTGGGTGGTTTCGGGGTTATGACGCCTACATCAATTAATGCCTGGATCTTATCCTTGAGATGGTAGCATGACTTTGTAGGGTGATGGACCGCTCTATGGTATGCGCAATACTTCGGATCCGTCACTTTGCTAGCCCCTTCTTGATCCACGATCGCTGGTAGCTGAATTTTGTTATTCTCCAACAGGTACTTAAAGATGCCGGGAACTTCGTCGTCTTTGAAGGAGTACACTTTAGGAAATCTCGACACCGAAGATTTTTACTTCTGAGGCCGTTGCTACCATTGCGACCGAGATTGTTGTGGTGCTTGTTGCTGCGGCTGTTGCTGAGGTTGCAATTGGAAAGTTTGATTAGCATCAACTGTATTAGCATGTGCCTTACCTTTCCCTCGTGGGACGAAATTCTGTTGCGGAGCATTCGTCGCCTGTTGGCCTCTTTCAGCCTTCTTCCTTCTGAGGAATCGCTCGGCTTGCTCTCCTCGGACCTTCAAATCCTTCCAGGTTTTGGACGGTGCTGTCCCCATTGCTTCCAACACGTCCAACGCGAGGTTGTTGTGGCAAGTCTGGAGAATGAACTCCTCAGTGAACGGGGCGTCTCCACGAAGAGTGCCAACGAAGGGCCGTACCATCAGAGGCTCATTACCAGAGATAACCCCCAGGTGTGATTTAAAGTAAATCAAATGCTGAGTGGGTGAACCCATCCTATTAAACGGCGTGAAGTTAATTAGATTGAACTTCGCCGGATAAGGGATTGATTCCCATTCTCTTGGGTATGGACAAGGAATACCCGTCTTCTTCATCTCTTGAGCGGAAATCAGCGTATTGATTTTGCTCTCAAGGTTTTTTATCTTCAAGCTTTCACCTGTGTTTTCACTAGCATTCTCGTTACCACCCCCTGCATTGACGGGAGGATTATTGGCATTATGAACTTCATTCGCATTCGTGTCCTCATCTTCCTGATGAACCTGGTTACGACGACTTGGTTCACCTTGCTGGTTTGTGAGTGCTTGGATTTGTTGGTCATGCATTTCTCTCATATTCTGCATGGCCATCTGCATTTCGAACCTGAAGCTCTCCTGTTGTTTAGCCATAGCTTCTTCAAGCATCTTGGCCACTTGTTCCGCACTTATCATAAGTGCCTCGCGGGGTTGTCCCACGCTGGATACCGTATTATATGATGCGACCGCGGAGCCGGCATCTGATTCTTCATCTTCTGAAGGTAATCTTGTCTGAACCCTACCGTAAGTTCCTCGTTTGATGGCTCCAGACTGCAGACGGGTTATACGCCGGGATGCTTCGGAATTGACTTGGGATTATCCCATGTCGATGTCCCTTTGCTGGTCATATTAGTGGTGACCCTCGGAAATTCCCCGTCTTCAACCACCGCTCTCTTTCGTCGGAAACGCCTAGGCCTTGGTTTTAGCGTTTCGGTACTGAGTCTTTCGAAAATCGAAACTCTTTCAGGAATTGTCTTGATGCAGTTACACTCAGACAATACTGCCCGAATGAGTTTGGAACAGGGGCATTGAGTTTCTTGTTCTCGAGGACTCCTTTTCCTGGTTTTACTCGTACCCCCAGCACGATAGTACAACTCGTCTGTTTGAAGGTCGAAGTAACCTATCGTGTGTTGGCACGACTTCTCAGGTATAACGCTATCGTCATCAGACGATAATGTTTCCTTCTGAGGGCGAACTGCCTTCTTTGGGCTTTCAAAAGTTACGCGCCTCGAAACATGCCTTTGTGGGCGTGAGTTCTCAGCGGGCTCCTGGACTTCAATGCGCAAATTGGTGCGCGTAGCTGCCCTGATCTCTTTGTCATGTTGGAGGTGACGGCGACCCCTAGCATGTTGAGTCATTCGGGGCTTCTTCATTGGGCCCAAATGTTCTTGAACCGGAGCTTTGCATCGTCCATCGGGAAGTGGACCGAGACGCTCCAAAACTGACTTCTTTCTTCGGGATGATTCTGCGTGATCTCCCGGAGTAGCTATGGGAATTATCGGCGATTTAGAGTGTTTCGCTGGAGGTTGAACTTTTGCTGGAGGCTGCAATGGTTGCTTTTTAGCCTGAATCGCCACTTCAGACTTCGGCCTCCAGACTTGGTGGGTTGGTGGCGGCTTCTTCGCCACCTCCTTCTGCAATCTCCTGCGGGCTTCCTGGACTTGAGCCCGTGCTTGCGCTGACAATGCGCGGCGCTTGCGAATGCCCTCATCAAGCGTTGAACGATTCCGTTTGACACGGATCCATTCATTCGTTGGCGGCTTGGAGGAGCTGCCATTCATTGTTTGTTGAGGCTGTTTGCCTCTCCTGTTCTTCAGATCCGCGTTGTAGCGGATTTCGTCTGTGGACTCCATCGCCTTTGCGAGTTGCCACGTCAGGCGTTGACGTCGCCTCTGGCGGGCTCTTTTTGAGAGAGTCACAACGCCCTCAACAGCGGAGGCGTTGGCAGGAACAGATTTGACCTGGTTGGAGGTCGGTGGAGCTTCACCCGATGCGACTTTGGCATCAGTTGGGGTGAGATCTTCGTTGGCATTTTGTACTTCTTCGTACCAACGAACTTTTCTCCTGGAGGAGAACTTCTTGGGCTTGCGGGGGGAGGTGGATCCGGACGAGGATGAAAGATACTCCTCGAACTTTTGCTGGTCGAATTCATACTCGACCTCATCCTCGACCGAGATTGAGATCCGCGGCTGCGACGCAATGATCTCGGTAGCAAGATCGGTGGCTCCCACTGTGGTCGCCAGATTGTTCGCGGGAAAAATTGCACTCATTGATTCCATTGATTCCTTTGTTAACAGTTTATCGGTTACAAAGATCCGGTCTTTTTATAAGATCCGGTTACAATGAGATCAAAGAAAAAAATAAAAATTACAACTTTCCTTCTTTGTCGAACAAATCGCGAGATCCTGTTTTGGCGGTCTCTCGCTTGTGTGGGTTCTTCGCCTGCGCCGGGGTTAATCCGTGGACCACCGCAAGATCTTGATCCGATCGGATCTACACGGTATGACGGGTGCTTTTTCACAAAGGAAATAACAGCCGGGGGTACTATTTCACCAAGGAAATAATAGCCTTCTCGGGATCAAAAACCAAGTTTTGATCCGGAGTATTACCGTGTGGATCTCAAATCTGATCTCTCTCTCTCGAACTCCTGCCTTTTCTGACGTGGATGCTCTCCAAGAACCAGATCTGAAAAGCCAAGTCTTCAAAGCTTCAAAAACTCCAAGATTCAGTTCTCAATCCAGCAGAGTTTCGGCTCCAAAAGTTCCAACCCTTTGAAAATGAGCTCTTACTCCTCTATTTATAGCCTCTGAAAGCGGATCTGGGCCCAGATCTGGGCCTAGATCTGAGTGTGGCTCCGGCCCCCCGCCCCCCCTGGGTGGCTCGGCCACCGAGCCACCCATTTTGGGGTGGCTCGGCCACCGAGCCACCCTTGGGGCTTGGTTTTGGCCGGGTGTTCGCAGTTGTGTCCGTTGTCCGATTTCGCGGTTTATCGGTTTATCCGACTTTCGTCGTTGATCTGAACTCTGATTTGGCAGTCCGGATCCTGATTTGGCAGTAAACCCGCTTCGGTGTTCGAGTTCAAATCCGTTATACAGTTGGATGACTCGTTGACTCACTGAACCGTTAGCTTGATTCCGCACGCGAGTGGATTTATTCCGTTATTTGCGTACGGTTCGTTAGCCTCGTAGCCTCGTTAATCCGCTTCGTCGCGTGTCACTTGGCCTCGGTGTTGTGGACTAACGATCGTGTTTAGATACGTCACTAGATGGTTCGTTGATTTGTCGAATCACCGTGTCGAGCTGTGTTAAGGGACCTATAGGTAGTTTTATACGCCTACAAGCTCATCGCCTTATTCCGGAAGCGCTTAACAAATTCGTCGACCATCTCGTCGTCTTTTTGCTTCTTATTGAAGAGTGTCCTGATTGACACCTCGGCATCATCATCAAAGAAGTGAGCGAGAAATAGGTTCTCCAGGTCGTCCCAGCTATTGATGCTTTCAGACTTGAGACGACGGTACCAATCGAAGGCGGGCCTGCGAAGGGTGCTAATAAATGACCGAACCATCAAGACTTCATTACCGGAGATCATACCCAAGTGGGATTTAAAATAGATCAGATGTTGTATGGGGGAACCCTTCCCATCAAACGGCGTGAAGTTAATTAGGTTGAACTTCATCGGGTATGCTATTGAATCCCACCCTCTTGGATAAGGACATGGAATACCGATCCTTTTCACCTCTTGAGTAGACATTATCAGCGTTGATTTTGCTCTCGAGATCTTTCATTTTCTCATCCTCGCTCGTATCGAGCCTTGGATGATTTGAAAGAGGAATACCGCGGCCACCCCCGGCATTGTCATCTTTGGTGGAACCACCCCCAGCGTTGTTATCTTTAGTGGGACCATCCCCAGCATTTTGGTCAACGGGAGGGTTATCAGCATTGAGGCGTTCATCCATATATGAATCGCTATTTGCTTGGTTAGCAACGTTACGACGACTGGATTCACCAAGTTGATTCGACAAAGCTCGGATTTGTTGATCATGTTCTTCCCTCATCCGCCGCATAGCAGTGTCCATTTCGAACTTGAAGTTCTCTTTTTGCTTGGCCAAGGCATCCTCAACCATTTTGGCTACTTCCTCGGTGTTAATCATAAACATTTCGTGGGATTGTCCTGGGCTGGACACCATTTTGTCAGAAGCGACTGTAGAGTTGGCATCTGACACTTCATCATCCGAGGATAACCCTCTCTGCCTTCTTTGGTAGTCTCTTTGTCTAATAGTTCCCGATCGTAACCGGGTTAGATGATGCGATATAAGTAGGTCAGAGCTAGAAGGTCGAATCGACTTTCCCTTATCAACCATATTTATTGTGACTTCCGGAAGTTCGTCACCTTGAACGACCGATTGTTTCTTGCGGAAATATTTTGGCTTGGACTTAGTCGTTCCGTTAGAGATCCTCTCAAATACCGAGACCCTCTGCGGAGCGGTCTTGGAGTAGCTACACGCTGATAATACTGCCCTGATTAGTTTGGCACACGAACAGTGGCAATCCATCTCCCGGGTACTTCTTTTTCG
This sequence comes from Asparagus officinalis, assembly GCF_001876935.1. Lineage (NCBI taxonomy): Eukaryota > Viridiplantae > Streptophyta > Magnoliopsida > Asparagales > Asparagaceae > Asparagus > Asparagus officinalis. The sequence goes on along the minus strand of NC_033795.1, from coordinate 71,956,151 downwards.
AGACTTATTCGTACCCCCAGCCCGATAGTACAACTCGTCGGTCTGATGATCGGAGCAACCCATCGTGTGTTGGCACGAATCCCTAGGTGTAACATCGTCGTCAGACGAATACATTTCTTTTTGGGGATGTAACATTTTGTCAGTGTGTTCAAGAGTCACACGTTTAGATCTACGCTCTTGTAAGCATGAACTCTTGACGGGCTCTTGAACTTTAATTTGTCGTCCGAGGCGGTCAATTACAGGAGTTTTCCGTGTGCGACCCCCAGATCGAGTAATTGCTTGGGATTCAGTCACCCGACCCAAGTGTTCTTTGATGGGGGCTTTGCCTCGACCCGCGTGTGAAGGACCAAGACGATCCGTGATCTTAAATCGGGACAAATCCATATTGTCGCGGTGCTCCACCGGAGGTACGGAACTCGAAGGGATCGACGAAATAAGTGCAGAACGTCTCCTATCTTGACCCTGGCGAGGGTCAGATCCACGGTTGGGAGGGTCGGATTTGGGTGACCAGCGGCTTAGAGGGTCGGATTTAGGTGACCCGTGAGCTGGAGGGTGGATTTGGATGACCCGTGAGCTGGAGGGTCAGATCTAGGTGACCCGTGAGCTGGAGGGTCGGATTCGGGTGACCCGCGAGCTAGAGGGTCGGATTTGGATGACCCGCGGCTTGGAGGGTCGGATTAAAGTGACCAGTGTTTTTCGATCTCTTCGGCCGCCGTCTTGGACTTTGGCCTCCATACTTTATGCAGACTTGGTTGTTTCTTCATTACGTCCTCCTGCATCTTTTGTGCCTTTTACACAAGAATTCGTATGTGCGCAAGTGTGCGACGCTTCTGGATTCGCTCCTCCAGAGTTGAACGGATCCTTTTGACTTGGATCCATTCACTTGTTGATGATTTGGAGTAGGGGGTGTTTGCTTGCTGTTAGGTCGCTTGATGCTCCTTAAATTTCAAATCCGCCTCGTAACGAATCCCGTCTATCGGCTCCAAAGCCTTAGCAAGATGACGCGCGAGGCGTTGACGTCGCCTTTGACATGCCCTCTTCAATAGGATTGGCTCGCCTTCAATACTCAACTCCTTGATTGAGGAGGAGTTCAGATCTTTAGATACGGCCTTGTTGGAAGCCAGAGGGTCATTGCAAAGTGAGAGGGCAGCAACAACAGGGGTCTTGATCTTCCTGCGCTTACGAGGGGCGGAGGATCTGGAGGAGGAGGACAACAGATACTCCTCGAACTTCAGTTGGTCGAACTCATATTCGACCACTTCTTCAACCGGGATGCAAATCCGAGGTTGCGACATGACAGTTTTGGCAACAAAATTGTTGGCTCCCACTGTGGTCACCAGCGTGTTTGGGTCAAAAGTCGTTGTTTTCATTGTCATCGAATCTATTACAACTTCAGTCATTACAATAAATCCAAAATAAAAGAAAAAGTCAATCTTTTTATAAGATCTCCTTTATACAATGAAAATACAAAAGATTACAACTCTTATCAAATAGCACAACGGACGTTTATCACCCGCTTCTTTGCATGGGATCTTTGCCTGTGCCGGGGTTTATCCGTGGACCGCCTCGGATCAGATCCGGTTTACAAAAATTTGATAGAGCTCCTACTTCACAGAGAAAGTATTCGCTTGAAGTGTTGAAATCAACCAAGCAAAATCAGTAGCTCTTCTCTAGATTAAGACCAAGCCTAATCTCGAGGAACGGATGGACAAGGCTTCAGATCTCTCGAACTCTCCCTCTTTATGCTGAAGACCTTCACCGAGATCAGTTAGCCTCCTTTGAAATTCGTGCTCCCTTGACTCCTCGATCCGACAGCACCTCACCCTCTTGATAATAATCCGTCCCTGTGAAATGAGCCCCTAGGCTTGTACTTATAGGCTTTGGTTGGGGGTTTTTGGATAAGAATGAGTGATTTGGCCTTATCTTCAGTCAATAATGGCCTAACCATATTTGTAGATGATATCTAGGCAGTTAGAAACCTCTGGAATAGAAGAAACCGATCGAAATAGCCTAAAACGCGTTTTGGAGGTTACGGGTAGTTCTGGACACGAGACGGACTTATCGCGCCCGTACCCAACGCGGGTCGGCATGGATCCGACCCGCCGACAGCGGCGACGTCAGATTGGTCCGACCTACCGTCGCGCAGGTCGGATTGGTCCGACCCGTCGGCTCGGCAGGTCGGATGGTCCGACGCGCCCGCCACGCGGGTCTGATTTTTATGCCGGACACGACGTAGCGGCGCGGGTCAGTTTGAGATACCTTCGGTATTTTGATCTTAACTCTCTCAGCCGACCTCGGATTGAGCTGGTTCAAGATGCGTTGAAAAGATGATGAAGATACCTACAACTTTTATTATTGAGTTTCTTCAGATTTAAATTGTAGCATGGTCTAAATTCCTCTTTTTTTGCGGGCCACTTTGAGGTGTTCGACACTTTCTGACTTCTCCGGACTTGTATTGCGTATTTCGTCCGACACTTTCTGACTTCTCCGGACTTGTATTGCGTATTTCGTCATTCCGTTGACTTGCATGCTTTGTTAACTTGTTTCATCCGGACTTGTATTGCGTATTTCGTCATTCCGTTGACTTGCATGCTTTGTTAACTTGTTTCATGCACTCGTTAGGTTCTTTATGGTACTTGGAGCTCACCGACGCGCACGATCTGACTGATGAGTGCGTTCGGTCACTTGGAGCTGACCGGCGCACAACAGGCATTTTGGATCTGCCTGACAGGCGCGTCGGGCACTTTGGATTTGCCTGACAGGCATCTCGGTCACTTTGGATCTGTCTGATAGGCACGTTGGGCACTTTGGATCTTCCTGACAGGTGTGTCGGGCACTTTGGATCCACCTGACAGGCGCGTCGGGCACTTTGGATCTGCCTGACAGGCGCGTCGGGCACTTTGGATCTGACCGACGTGCACGAGCTGACTGACAATTGCGTCTGGTCACTTGTCGCTGACTGACACACGCGGGCTAACTGACAGGTGTGTGTTGACTTATATGCATGCGTTGACTGACGTACGCGCATTGACTGACGTGCGCGAGCTGACTGACGTGCGCAGCGGCCAATTAGATAATTCTTCTTGAATCGTCCACTCTTTGTTTCGAGCTGTGTGCGGATACCTATAGGCATTTTTTAACGCCTACAACAAGCTCATTCGTCAACCGCTCTGACTCAACTTACACACTCAACGACTAAAATAACAGCCGTAGATGCGGGGACCAACCCAGTCGAACAAGTCGTAGGACCAACTAAAGAAGCTGGTACATCAACGAGTGTCGCCCTTGCAGCGCCTCCACCAATTCATGGTGTCGGGTAACTGGAACCAAGTGCTGGAAATCCAGTTGAGGAAACTTCTACCGATATTGGTAAGCTCTACCTTAATATTTAGAGGTATTCAGGTTAGTATTCTGAAATGTATGACTCTTACATTTCCTTGCAGGGATTTCGCTTCAACTTCATGATCTTGTCAAAGCGTTGTTGTTAGATGACGATCCAAATCAGATTATTCTTTGAATGGAAGTTAGCAGCTTCTTCACTTTTGTGGGCAAGATGATCGACAAACTCCTCTATAGTGGGGCCTCTTTCCGTCAATTCATGCCACTTCTCAATCTCAAATTGGTCCCAATAGATAAAATCGGATCGCTAGACTTAGCGCAAGCTATTGCTGATGACTTGAATCATCTGGAATGTGATTTTCAAAAACTTCAAGAGTTTCAACATACAGGTGCTCCTTCGTATATAGCTGCTCAGATGGAATCGCGGCTGAGAGCGTGGCGCGACGCCCAAGCATTGGTTGGTCCTGAGGTCCAAACGTGCCAAAGTAAAGTAGATAAGATGAAAGCCATCCTTGACGACAAGTTACAAACTCTGCACAAAATCAAGACCTCTCTTGCATCAAGTGCTAGCAAGATAGTGCGACTTAAACAGGAGCTTCAAGCAAAAGAAGAGGCTTGGGAAATTTTAGAAGTGGCAAGGGTTGACGAAGAACACATCCAAGAGATGGTGTCTAGGGAGTTGGAACTCTCGGAACAGGAGCTGACCAAGGCGAAAGAAGAGGCTACGAAGATGTTAGTTGCTAACGAAGAATCCATGAAGGCTACATTGCAGGGTGAGCTCAAGCAAGCTTATGTGGAAGAGTTGTCGAAGTTAGAGCAACAAGTTCTTAGCCATAAGCTTCATGTAGATTGACTGTGACTTTTGTACCTGCAAACTCAATTTTCATTCATGTAGATTGACTGTGACTTTTGTACCTGCAAACTCAATTTTCATTAATAGAAGATATTTCTTTTTTTGTTCATTATACCTCTTTTATTATGATATCCTATTCTATTTAGAATAATCAACCATAATATTTATAGGATTTTTGGCAAACCCTCAGCCATCAACAGGTTTGATGTGCCTTTACCGATTACCGTTTGAATCGGGCTAGCATGCGAATTATTTTGGTCCGTTCCGCATGTAACATTATGCTAAGAGCATTAATTCACTTAGACTTGATGCTATGACCTTGAATACATAGACTTCACCATTTCTTACGGGAATATGGCACCCGACAACGCGTGTTAGGCGTCGACTTTATCCCTACTTAGGCTTCGGGATAAACTTCCCCAGACTTAGACTCCGGTATCTTTTTCAATCGGTGAAAGACTAAACCGGCGATGTGTGTTAGATGTAGATTTAGGATTTTTGGCAAATCCTCAGCCTTTAACGGATTTGATGTGCCTTTACCGATTACCGTTTGAATCGGGCTAGCATGTGAATTATTAAAACCCGCTTCACATGTAACGTTGTGTTAAGAGAGTTAATTCTTCTTAGACTTGGTGCTATGATTTTGAATACATAGACTTCACCATTTCTTACGGGAATATGGCACCCGACAACACGTAATAGGCGCTGACTTATCCATACTTAGGATTCGGGATAAAAGTCCCAAGACTTAGACTCTGGTGTCTTTTTCAATCGGTGAAAGACTAAACCGGCGCCGTGTGTTAGACGTAGACTTAGGATTTTTGGCAAATCCCCAGCCTTCAACGGATTTATATGCCTTTACCGATTACCGTTTAAATCGGGCTAGCATGTGAATTATTAAAATCCGCTTCACATGTAATGTTGTGCTAAGAGAGTTAATTCTTCTTAGACTTGGTGCTATGATTTTGAATACATAGACTTCACCATTTCTTACGGGAATATGGCACCCAGCAACGCGTATTAGGCGCTGACTTATCCCTACTTACGATTCGGGATAAAAGTCCACAGACTTAGACTCTGGTGTCTTTTTCAATCGGTGAAAGACTAAACTGGCAACGCGTGTTAGGCGTAGACTTATCTCTATTTAGGAGTCGAGATAAAGTTCCCCGTGCATGAAGTGTACGGATTTGAAGTTGAGAATTATGTCCTTTCTTAGGGTAAAGACAAACCCAAAATAAAAGAGGAAAAATTTTATATTTTACCTTCCGACACTGAAGAGAAAGAATTTTATATTCTATCTCCAGTTGGAAAGGAGACTCGAGGTGGGATCTCCACCCCTAGAATCTAGAAAGATGAAACTAGGAGTGGGATCTCCACTCTGAGAATCGGAAAGATTCAAGCAACCCTAACTTTTATAGGATTGGTTGCTTGATCCAAGAAAAGAGTTCCTCATTTATTGAGGTGAAATTCCGATTTCGACTTTTATAGGATTGGTTGCTTGATCCAAGAAAAGAGTTCCTCATTTATTGAGGTGAAATTCCGATTTCGGCCCTAACTTTTATAGGTTTGGCTGAAAAGGAAAAAGATGGAAGTGTTTTGTTTATCGAAAGGGATGACTCGATCTTGGTCCTAACTATCTGCAGGTTTGACCAAGTGAGGTTAGAGGCAATCCTAACTTTTATAGGTTTGATTGCTCACTTTGAAAGTAGACCTCTCATTCATGGAAGGAATCGAGAGGGGAATCTGACTTTGGCCCTAACTTTTATAGGTTTGACCTGAAAGAAAAGAGAGTAGAATATAAATAGCAATAGAAATACCGACTTGTACTAGCCACTCGATGGAGGATTCAACGTTAAGTGATCAGGAATTAACACGTCAAGTTTGAAAATTACCAAGGATTGGCCGATAGAAATTTTGGAAGACCCACCATCAATTGATTTGATCAGTGGGGGTTTTGTGAGGAAAGATTGATCTGTCAAAATGGTCGAATCTCACCTCAGCAAAATAATTCATGAGAGTTGGTAAATTCGATATCAATAATAGGATACGTCCCAACTTTGAAAACATTCAGAGTTTAAGTGTGGATTTCTTATTTATTGCTTTTGTAGCGACTAGGCCCTAAGAATACCACATGTAGTATTCTTTTGAGAACTTCCCGATACATGGATTGTCCTGAATGTACTAAGGGTAGTACTTCTTCAGGAACTTGCTATTTATCGGCATCATAAGCCGAGCGCCTTCCTTGGTAATAAGACGGTATGCACCGTTTGAATAAACTATCTCTACCACAAATGGTCCTTCTCATTTAGGCTTGAACTTGCCCTTCTTCTTGGAATTAAGGATCATTGGTCGTCGGACAGCTAAGACCTGTTGGCCTTCTTGTTTTGATGATGTTTAACAAACAATTTACCACTAATGTTGTTTGTCTAGTATTTGTGTTTTCGTATTTATTGTAGACAAACAACGTTGTTGGAGGATGGATGGATTGCGCCATAACGACGATATCAAATGGAGGTTGGCGAAATTGTGGAGTGAAGCAACATGCAATTCATAGTTAAAGATCAAGTTCAAGCTTCATCCGCATGTGTACCAAGTTGAGCTACAATGAAGATCAAGATCAAGCTTGGGTAATCTAATTTAGATTTTATATTATGTGTGTGAAGTACCTTAAGCTCAATATCATATACACACACGTATTTGGTTTCTATGTATATATATAGTTATATATATACATGCATGGTTTTGGGTTTTCATGTTTTGAACACTTTTGCAAAATAATGAGATTTCACAATTGGGAAATGTAAATTAGAAAATTATTTTTGTAACATGTTCAAAATATCATTTTCAAATATTTCTCAAAGTTTCATCAAGTTTGGAATTGATTTGTTATGTTTAAAGGAATTTACAAATTCACGTTTTCGTTCGTGCACATGTTCATGCATGTTTTACAAAACTGATGTGTTTTCTCAAATGGGAAGTGATATTTGAAAACTTCTTTCTCTGTCATGTTTACCTACATGTTTAGAAACTTTTCTCAAAATTTTACTATTTTTGGAGTTTATTTACTGTGCCTAATTGATTTTACAAAATCGTGTATCACAGCAGATTTTCAGAAACTGTATTTTTGTGTTCAAACATTTATTTCTCTCAACTGGGAAAAGATTTTTCAGAAATTCTTTCTCTGACATGTTATTATACATGTCTAGAACATTCCCACAACGTTCATAATTTTTGGAGTTTATTTACTATTTTAAATTAATTTTACAAAACAGCTGCGCACTGCTACAGTAATCCGGTCGACCGTACCGGGCGACCGAAGTACTGTAGCATCCGACCGTTGCTACAGTAACGGCTAGTTCTGTTTTTTGTTTATTTTAATGTTTTGGGGGTGTTTTTATTGGTTTTTGGGGTTGTTTCATGAGCCTATATATACCCCATGCCCTCATACCTCTAAGGCAACTCAAGAAATGTTTTAAACAAGTTTAAAGAGTTTTAAACAAGGGTTTAAGTGTGTTAGTGTTTGTTTTGGTTTATGAAGAAGTTTTCACAAGTGGAGGAGATCATCTTCTTGTTTGGGCTCCAATCTCCATCTCTCCATCTTGTCATCTATTGGAGAAGTTTTCTAAACTCTATCTAGCTTTACATTTGCTTAGTTATTTGATTATCATTCTTTAAAGCTAGTTTTTTATATTGAGTTTAGATTTGATTATATTATCTCATTGTTACACACACCCACTTGAGCTTATTGTATTTGCATACATAGTATATTAGGGTTGTGAGAGATTGTAACATTGAGTTTGTGCTTAATTGAGTTCTCATCTATTGTAGAGAACAAATTTATATTTGTTACATTGTGAGTGGTGTAAGGTTTTCGGTGAGCTAGAAAACCGAGTGTGTTGTGAAGTTTTCGGTGAACTAGAAAACCGAGTGTGAGGAGTGACGTTGTTCGGTGAGCGTTGAAAACCGACACTGTGAGGTGTAAACGTTATTCGAGTGAGCGTAGAAAACCCGGTTGTGATAGTGGATTTCTCCCCGGGAGTGGGGAGCGGAGACGTAGGACGGAAGGTCCGAACTCCGTGATCATATAGTGTGTTTGAGTGTGCTTTGGCGTTCATTTATATTTATGTTCATATCTTATATCGCCATTGTCATTAGCTCATTATCTATATCATCCACTATCTTGTTTAGATTGTTTACCCCTTGTGTTAGTTTATATATCCTTGCATATATATTTCATCATATAGGATATATCTCATTATTCATATTGTTTATCCTAGCTTACATATCTTGTTGCATTTCATACTTACTAGGATAACTTGTGAATTAGTTTTAATTGGCATTTAATCGGATTAGATTAGCATAAGACCCTAATCACCCCCCCTCTAGGGTCCAATAGATATGACTTGCCACAAGCTCCTCAATTGCTACCAGCCTAGATACGATGGGAACCATGAGATCGATAAGATACTGGGGAGCCTGCTGCGGCTCAGGTGGTGCCTGCTGTGGCTCGGGTGGAGTTTGTTGTGGTTCAGCCTGTCTAGATCTCCGAGTACGAGGTCTACCATGTCCTGCCATCTCTCTGATCATAAGAAAACATGAGTTTATGAGTCCAAATAAACGTATCATATCACAATATGATTTTCACAACAATTTAGTATTCACCCAAATACTTTAAGTTTACACAAAATAGTTGTCATAAAAAATATCCATAAATTTTAAGATATACGCATATATCGTCGTCACTCATACTAGGGAATCTTTACGGACTCTATACATGAATCCTAAGAAACTCTATCCTAGCTCCACGACTCGACACAG
>NC_033795.1:71935546-71944667 GCF_001876935.1 Asparagus officinalis | reverse complement strand
TGAAGACTGTTTCACAAGTGGAGGAGATCATCTATATTGTTTGGGCTTCATCTTAATCCATCTCTCTATCTTGTTTTTTCAGAGAAGAATTTCTAAACTCATATCTAGCTTTACATTTGCATATTTGTTTTGATTATCATTCTTTAAAGCTAGTTTTTATATTGAGTTTAGATTTGATTATATTATCTCATTGTTACACACACCCACTTGAGCTTATTGTATTTGCATACATAGTATATTAGGGTTGTGAGAGATTGTAACATTAAGTTGTGCTTAATTGAGTTCTCACCTATTGTAGAGAACAAATTTATATTTGTTACATTGTGAGTGTTGTTAGGTTTTCGGTGAGCTAGAAACCGAGTGTGTTATGAAGTTTTCGGTGAACTAGAAACCGAGTGTGAGGAGTGAACGTTGTTCGGTGAGCGTTGAAAACCGACATAGTGTGGTTATAAACGTTATTCGGGTGAGCGTAGAAAACCCGGTTGTGATAGTGGATTTCTCCCCGGGAGTGGGGAGCGGAGACGTAGGACGGAAGGTCCGAACTCCGTGATCATATTGCTTGTTTTGAGTGTGCTTTGGCGTTCTTTCATATTTATGTTCATATCTTATATCGCCATTATCATTAGCTCATTATCTATATCATCTACTATCTTGTTTAGATTGTTTACCCCTTGCGTTAGTTTATATATCCTTGCATATATTTCACTATATGCCTCTTTGCTAGGATATATCATATTGTATATTGCTTATCCTAGTTCATATATATTGTTGCATTTCATACTTGCTAGGATAACTTGTTAATTAGTTTTTAATTGGAATTTAATCGGATTAGATTAGCATAAGACCCTAATCACCCCCCCTCTAGGGTCTAACAAGACCAAGTCCCCTTCTTTAAAGCTCCGTTGTCGCACCTTTTTATCAAAGGCACGGGAGATTCTGGCTTGGTAGAACTCAATGTGTTGTTAAGCTTCCAAACGCTTCTCGTCGAGCATTTCGAGTTCTTTGAGACATTTCTGATGTTGCTCTTCGATCGTCATCTGGGTTGCGAGAGTGATTCGAAGATATAGAATTTGAATTTCTAATGGAATGACTTCTTCACACCCGTATACCAAAGAATACGGGGTTGCGTCAGTAGGCGTGCGAACTGTGGTGCGGTAAGCCCATAGAGCTTTGCCAAGTTTATCATTCTAATCCCGTTTATTAGTTTTCATGAGTTTTGATAAAAGCTTAATGATAATCTTGTTAAAGGCTTCCGCTAATCCGTTTGCAATGGGATTGTAAGTTGTTGACGAGATGTCTTGAATTTTAAACTTCTCGCAAAATTTGATGAATGCATTACTGACAAACTGAGGATCATTGTCATGGATGATTCACCTTGGGACACCATACCGGTAGATAATGTGGTTCTTAATGAACGCAACTACGTTGTTCGTCTTTACTTCTTTGAGCGGAATCGCTTCAGCCTACTTGGAGAAGTAATCGTAATCGCCGGAATGAATCGATCGCCCTTGACTGACGGGGGATTTATAGGACCAACAATGTCCATTCCCCAAGTCTCAAAAGGCCATGATGTAGCCGAAGGGTGTAGATGCTCCGGGGGTTGGTGCATATAATTCGCGTGCACTTGACACGCGTGACACTTTCGGGCATATACGACTGCATCTTTGATCATGGTGGGCCAGAAATATCTCATTCTTCTGATGCGGTCATAAAGTTTGGGGCCAGGTTGGTGTGCACCACAAACCCCTTCGTGCGTCTCCCTAAGGACTTCTTCTGCTTCTTTAGTCGATAGGCAACGTAATAGTAAACCATCATACCCCCAACGATATAGCGTTCGACTCTCTGTGTTGTAGTAGAATCTCGGTGCTCTTCGTCGGATTAAGTCCCTTTCCTTCACATCTTCTGGTAAGATTCCATGCAAGACGTAATCGATGATAGGGAAACGCCAATCTCGGGGTTCGAACTCAACTTAAGTTGAATACACTTTTTTAATATCAACTTCTCCGTTGTCCCCATCGTAGATTGGTACAAAGAGTTGGTGAGTTCTCACCGTAATGAATTATTCCGTTTTGAGAGGTTGTGCCAGAGATGCTGCTAATGCTGCTAACGTATCTGCGTAGGCATTCTGTAAGCGTGGAATGTATTCGATAAAGAATCATTTGAATGATTCCGTCATCTCAACGGCCACTTTATGGTATGGTATCAAATCATGATTTCTGACCTCATACTCTCCCTGAACTTGTTTAACTATCAGTTGAGAGTCACCGAAAGCTTTAAGGTATTCGACCCCCAGCTCTTTAGCAAAGCTGAGTCCAATAAGTAGCACATTATACTCAGCTATGTTATTCGAGCACGGCTCGGTCAGTGAGTAAGCTCGAGGCATCACATATTTTCCCGGGGAAACTAAGACAACTCCAACTCCGGAAGAAATTTTAGAACATCCAGGGGAACTTGCTACATTAGTTGCTCGAGAAGCACCGTCGAAGTACAAACGCCACACCTATTGATGGGAAGTTGTGTTGGCTTCGTGGGTTTCATCTGGTAGGTCATCGTATACCTCGATAGTATCCGTAGTTGGGTTAGCTGCCAGGAGATCGCAAATAGCTTGGTCTTTGACTGACTTTTGTTGCGTAAAGTGTAAGTCGTATTGGGACAGAAGCAGGGCCCATTTCTCTAGCCACCAATTCATGAAAGCAGGCTGTGTCATGAACACTCGAATTGGGTTAACCTTGGAGATGACATAAATAGTCTGTCCGACCAAGTAATGTCGTATCTTTTGAATTACGAATACCAAGGCGAGACACTCTCTCTCAATCATTGGATATCGAGATTCGGCGCCTACGAGGGTCTGGCTCAAGTAATATACGGCATGTTCGTGACCGTTGTCATCATCTTGTGCAAGTAATGCACTTAACGAGTGGCTCGTCGCCTTGACGTAAATCAAGAACGGTTTGCCCGACTTCGGTGCAACGAGCACTGGCGATTTTGAGAGATATTCTTTAATATCTTTGAACGCTTTTTGACAAGCGTCATCCCATACGAATGATACGCCATTCTTTGTGAGCCTGGAGAATGGTTGACATTTTCCCAAAAGGTTCGAAATGAACCGACAGATGTAAGCCAAGCATCCTTGTAATCCTCTGAGCCCTTTAAGATTTCTCGGGGGTTGCAACTCATTAATCGCCTTCACTTTATCAGGGTCAATGTGAATACCCTTAGTCGTGACGACGAATCCAAGGAATTTACCACTGGACATTCCGAGAAAAGATTTAGTAGGATTCATCTTCAATTGATGAGTCCGCATCAGGTCGAACATCGTCTTCAAGTCCTTGATGTGATCATTCTTGTCACGACTTTTCACGACTAGATCGTTTACGTAGCATTCGACAGTCTTCTGGAGATGCTCCTAGAAAATCTTTAACATAGCTCTTTGATATGTGGCACCTGCGTTCTTTAAGCCGAATGGCATAACCGTGTAGTAGAAAACACCGAGAGGTGTTCTAAATACGGTATGCTTTTCATCATCTGGATGCATTTTTATCTGATTATAACTAGAAAATCTGTCCATGAAGGACATTCTCTCAAATCCACACATATTGTCAATGATAACATCTGTGATGGGAAGAGGGAAGTCGTCTTTTGGGCAGACAGTGTTAAGATCTCTAAAGTCGATACAAATCCTGATTTTCCCGTTCTTCTTAAGGACCGGGACAATATTGGCCAGTCATTCGGGTTGTTGCTCCTCTCTGATGAAACCCGAGTCGATAAGCTTTTTAACTTCAGACTCGATTGCCTCCATAATTTGTGGACGAAACCGTCTTTGTTGTTGTTTGACAGGTTTGACATCCGGTTTAATATTGAGGCGATGCATTGCCATATTTGGATCGAGTCCTGGCATATCCTTATAGTTCCAAGCAAAAACATCGATATACTCCCTAATGAGGGCAATTAACTTCTCTTTCTCATTTGGCGGGAGACTGTCGCGAACGAATATTGGCTTCGGATTATCTTCATCACCCATATTCACTTGGATTATTTGGTCCTCGGTAGGAGGTTCCTTTTGTTCAAACTATCACCGTACTGCATATTCAAATGATGAACCCAAGGGTCTTCCCAAGTTGGCATTTGGTCGTCTTCCTCTATTGTGGTAGGATCGACCGTAGCCATGTTCGACATTAGCCTTTTGAACATTTCTCCGAGACTAGCGTCGGAGTCATAAGCTGAAGAGTGGGAAGAATATTCGTCTTTACCCTTATTAGTAATCTGATCAATGACCTGCCAACAACATTCATCGTCGGACGAGGAGACATAGCCTAAACCTCTTCTGTGGCTATAATAGTTATCGGGTTTCCCTTTCGGTACATAGGCCATACGAGGTGGAACTCGCGGACCTCGACCAAAACAAAGACCCTCTCCAAGTGCGAAGTCATATCCGTATCTCTTTATGAGATTACGTGCTTTTGTATCATATCTGAATAAATGAGGGGCCGATTTATCATCATCGTCATCTTCTTCCAAGAAGTGATTTGTATTGAAAATTCCTTCCCTTTACCATAGATGACTTCTTTTTCACCCCCTGTCTTTGCAGGAATGACGAGCGTTGTTCTGAACGAATCCTGAATATGTTTCTTCGTCATGCAAGACGATTGAAGCGGTACATACAAACTAGAGTCATCGTATAACTCTTTCATAATGTTATCAAGACACAACGAGTACTCTAAATCATCATTTATTGATATTTCTTCAGCAAGTTGCCAATTACAACTACTTTCCGATGATTTTTCATCGTCAAGATTGATTACAATGGATACAATGTTATTAAGTACAAAACCGCCATCATAATCAAACCCAGCTTCGGTATCAGCCTCTTCCCTGCTGTTCGTACCTTAGGCCGATGGTTCAGTATCAGATTCGATGCCGTAGAGAAGGGAGTCGGTAAAATAATTTTCCAACCCCTTAAACGGTTGCTTATCCGCGACCACCGTCTTGACTTCGTTATTGGTGTCCATATATTTGAGACATTGATGGAGGGTAGAGGGGACTATAATATTACCGTGGATCCAGGGTCGACCCAACAATAAGTTATAGGAAGTCTCTGTGTCAATCACATAACACATGACTTCCGATTTCAAATCTCCAATCTGGCACTTTACTCGGATTTTACCCAATGGTCTGGATCCACTGGTATTGAATCCATAGATTGTAGTGCCCGTGGAGGCCAGTTTACTGGCCGGTATTCCAAGATTATACATCAATAGGAGTGACATGATGCTAACAGCAGAATCCGGATCGACTTGGATCCGATTGACAACGCTGGAGCCAATGTGCCCGGTGAAATACAAGGGCCGGTCATGCTTTGAATTCTTCGTTTGCATATCCTCCTTGGTGAAAGAAATGTAGGAAAAGTGGTGGGCCGCGAGGTTGCAATGTTAGACTGACGGCTCTGGTTCTTCAGGAGATGGCTTGATCTGAGTTAGGAAGATGTCAGAGTTGGCCAAGGCTTCTTGCAAAGCTTCCCTCGTGTTTTTTGAGAGTCGTAATAGCTCATTGAGAGACGTAATAGCTCTTTGGATGGACTTGGCATTACTAGTGTATATGTTGTAAATATTCAAATAATATAAGTTTTTACTAAAATAGATATTAGCATAGATTGTTGAATGTGTATATTGGACTGGATTGTTGGACGTGTATTTTGGATTGGATTGTTGGATGTGTGTATTGGATTTGAATATTGATTATATTGGATTGGATGTGTATATTAAATATACAAGAATCATGTATTTATGTGTATATCATGAATGTAATGTAATGTACAGGGAATCACTGTTTTAAAATGAATTTTTTTGTGGGAAAAAGAGCAACCTAGATGGAATTTCTGTCTAGGTTGCTACAGTATCAACCTAGACGGAAATCCTCTATAATTAGAGAATCTTAGGAGGTGTTAGTCAATTGTGACATTTTTGTTCTAGTTTTAGTTCTATGTGACTAATAGCTTAGAAATTTATCCCACAGATTATCCTAGTTTTAATTTTAAGTTCTAGGTGACTAACTTCCCCTTAGCCAAAAATCAAAGGGCTCCAAAATTTTTGCCAACACTCAAGAGGATCCCCCTGAACTTCTATCTCTATCTCCTTGCCTAAGGTTTGAGCTTTTCTCCTCCAAAGTAGAGTTGCTCTTCCTTTAGAGGGTTTCTTGGGCTAGCTTGTGCTCTCCTTGTTCCTTTGAGTAACATGCCTCCTCTTTGTTGGGCTTTTCTCATTGGCCTATAACCTCTCCGTCAAAAGTTTGCGCGCTAGTGTCTCTAAACATTCAAGAGCAACTATTACTCCCTAAGGAGTTTCATCCTCTTATTGGGTTAGACAAAATAGCCGAGAGCGACTTCTTCCTTTCTTGGAGTTATCTTCTTCTCACTAGAGGGTTTGCAAATAAACCCGTGCGGAAATAAAACAACTTTTGGTCTTCATTAATTGAGATCTATTCTTCTTTCATGGTGCGAGCTTCACAAAGGGGTGAGGTCAACACCGTCCACGTTGCTGGAGATCCCGAGTAGCTACGATGTCTTCATCCCCTAATTTGAGCGGAAAACATTAACTTGATAGCATCAGTTAAGATTAAAACTTAAATCATGTGAGTTCAACCCATAATATTCTAGAAATATACATTGAACAGGAAAATAATTATAGGAGAATCTCCATATAAGCATTATAATAACAAAAATGATTAAATTCAAAAGTTGTTAACATAAACCTGCTTAAAATTAGGAAGAAGCTAATTTTTGAAAGCTTCCTCAAAAAATGAAAATAGTAACTAACACTTCATACAAATTTCTTAGAACTAGTGAACATAAAAGAGAAATTTTAAGCAAAAAGTGGGAGAAACAAATAAAATATTTACAATTCATATAACAAAAAAATCTTCATACTTAGGAAAAGTCACAGAAAATTATGGTAAAATGAGATTGATAGAGATTAGGGCAAAACCAGGTTCATTAAAAACACGTAAATTAGGATAAAGAATTTACAATAAATTAGGGGGAAATAAAGGAGAGACCTAATATTTGTAGAGGAGTGATAAAGAGGGAGAGATCAGAGCGTGAAGGAGAGAAAATAGTATACCTTTAACGAAGATTTGAACAATAGTGATTCGCCATGATGACTTCACGTCGGCGGCTCTGTGGTGGCGACCATGTAAGCGATGGTGAGTTGGAGGTGATGGCAAACTAGAGACATACTGAAAACTCAAAACGCTTTTTAGGTGTTTTGAGATAAACATTATGTTATGGATTAGATAGGTTTTCGTGTGACAAAAAAATAGCCCAGTTCCGAGCAAGTTTCATTTCTTTTTTGGCAAAATGAAAACAAAAAGCTAGAAGAAGATTTGGTTACCATACATAACCTTAATTATGGAAGTTGTTATGTGATTGTAACTACCTCAAATCTAATATTTGCTATTCAAAACATCAAAGAATCAGAATTTAATCATAGTTTCAAAGGCAATTATTTCATGATTAGATATTTAACTTTTTGGGATTGCAAATTCCAGATAGTTACTTAAAAATGAGATTTTCAAAACCGACCAATTTTTGGTTGACTTAATCAAAATTGGAAGGAAATGATAAATAAATAAAAAGTTAGTTTGTTTTAATAATTAAATGCTTAAAATTAGGAGTTTACTAGTACTCCTCTTACACACTATGCGTTCATGTCCAGTCCATTTGTGTATAAAAAATATTAAAGCTTATCAATGAGTGCTGATAAAATTTAAAAGGTTATAAAAATTTGAAAATGTTCAAAGTATAAGCTAATATAAATTTTAGAGGGTTGAAATGTTGCTTATAAGAATATTTTACATTACAAGGCCTTTATTATTTTGACATCAATTGACATATAATTCTAATCTTCATAGGTGAATGAAAACATCAGTCTGTTATGATATCTTATTTGACCAGAAAATTGAATAAACTCATTAGTTAAAAAAGTTATATAGAAACAATATTGCATTAGAGATTTTAAGTTATGTTAACAATGGCAATGGAAGGTTATTATTATAGTAAAAAATACTATAGTAAGTAAAAAATAAAAAATAAAATTACTCACCAAATTAAGCAATGCTCAAAACTTCTTTGTACGCAATAATTAAATTTTTGCTTAAAGATTTCAGCGGTTCAAGTACTAACGAATAAAGCTCTTCACGAATTGATATTGGCTAAATATCAAAAAACAACCCATAACTCTTGATGATTATTAAATAATCCCCCATAAGTTTTAAAGTATTTGAAAACCCACCTTAAGTCTAGGGGTATCCAAAAATCCTTTAAACTTCAAGAATCTATCCAAAAAAACCCTGAAAGTGTTAATTGCAATGTTTTCACATGGATGAGTATTTTACATAGGTTTTTTTTTTATTTGTAGTGAAAATTTGTGGTTCAAATCTTTTGAGGAGTTTTTTTTTTTCAGATACAAAGGGGGGTTTTCTGATAAGCAGCGATAAGTAATGCTATCCTTGTTGTTACATATTACTATTTTCACTAATTCTGGCATCTAATCTTCTACATTGCTGAGCAAGTTGATTAAGCTTTCTCTGGCTCGTTGCTTCTTTAGAGGACATGTGCTGTCATCATTGATATTGATAGATTTGGTTTTATTCTCTTGGTTCTTGAATTGAACATCTAGCGCATTAAGTTGGTGTTGTACATAGTCCATAGTCATTCGTCATATTATTAAAAAATTATCTGGAGAACAACCTGGAGCTCGTCTTTTAAGGGTCCGTTTGGATAATCAAAGTATTGGAAGTAAGAAGTATGTTATAGAAGTAATTTTTAAAACTATGAAGTAGGAAGTAGAGGAAATAGCAATTTTTTTTATTTGTTTCATATATTTTTAGAAGTAATGGAAGTAGAATTTCTTCCTCTTCATTTACTTTTTTTTTGTTTGGATAGCATTTGGAAATATTACTAGGAAGTAATTAACACATGTTCCTTCCACAATTTTAAAGTCACGTCACGCTTTTTAATTTGATCTAGCACGTTACAACCAGTTTCATGCTGCTATGACCTCTCTGTTAGATATAGGTGCCCTGCAGGCAATTATTGTATATTGTAACAGGACCTATATGTATATAA
>NC_033795.1:71904498-71934546 GCF_001876935.1 Asparagus officinalis | reverse complement strand
CGAAAACGAACATGCTTTGGGACATCAGATAAATCCCTAATCTTCAGAAGCACTTTCAATTCTTTGAAGCTATCATGTGTTATTTCACCACAAGAGCTCATGATGCATTCACCGATACCATCGAGCAAAGATTGCAGAAAGTCAAAATCCCAGAGATGGTATGGGAGGTGGAATAGGCGGATCCATACTGAAAAAGGTTGGGGAACCGTTGAAAGCCTGAGATCCTCCTTCCATCGGCGGAATCTGCCCGTAAAGGTGCCCCCATCTACCAGGCCGAGCTCTGTGGCTTGGGTAAGAAGGGCGACGGATGGAAACTGCACCATGAAGCTCTTTCCTGGCGCTTCTTTGATTTGATAGGGCCATGAACTACGATTGAAGCGAAAAGCCAGCATCTCTCTGAGCTCCTGGACGGATGGATGGCCTGACCTAAGATTGAAGATTGCGAAAGCGGAGAGATGTAGGATGGTGCTGGCGGTGTTGGCAGAGACGATAAGCATCCTTGGAGGGGCACGAGAAGTAATACCATGATGACAATCTCGAGAGGTATGCCCTGACCCATGGCAGTGTGTACAGGTGCCGTCCATAGCCATCTGTGATGGTTTATGACAGAGATTGAAGACGCTGGACTTAGGTATTCATTTGGGGATGAGGGATTTAGAGAGGCGCCTGTGCTGGTGGAAAAGGACAAAGCTCGAATATCGAGGGAAGTACTATTTTAACACCCTTTCTTGAACTGGAAAGACGCGGATATATGATGTGAACTGTTGGGGGTGATAGACATGTCTTGGAAAGCAGCGAACATATAAATGATGTAATATCTAGAACTAACACTTACTCAAATAGAGCGCTAGCGAAATTAGAACTTACTGTAAGTATACTAGAACTAACATTGAATCAATAAGAACTAACGTAGCATCTATAACCAGCATGGGCGATAGAAATAGCGGGGGCTGCGGTTAGAACTAACACTTTAAATCTAGGACTGCCTGCATATAAATGCCTACTAACATTGAAACAATTAGAACTAACGTTGTAAGTATTTTCATGTTGAATATTTCCTTTTTTACTTTCAACTTGAGCAAATACTGATTGAATAATATGTTTCTTATGAACTCAGAAAACTTTACTTCGTTCTGTTCCTCGAATTTCAAGTAGAACAGCGTTTTTGCAGGAGTTTCAATTAGAAATATCACGAAAACAACTAGATCTAACACGAGATGGAGTAGAACTAACACGATACGGTTCGTAATTGACTGTATATAAGTTAGTTCTAAGTCGTGCTGGCGTTAGTTCCGTCACAAGTGTCAGTTCTGGCTGCCATGTTATCCCTAGCTCACTCCTAGTCAGTTCTAGCTCACTTCTTGTTAGTTCTAGCCGTCCTCCTGTTAGTTCTAGCCCTTCTCGCGTTAGTTCTACTTCGTGCTGGCGTTAGTTCGACGCCAAGTGTTTGTTGTGGTGGCCATGTTAGCCCTATATCACTTATTGTTAGTTCTAGCTGTCATCCTGTTAGTTCTAGTTCATCTAACGCTCCACTAGAGCTAACAAGAAAAGAGTTAACCCGAACACAATTGCAATTAGATGAACCAAGTACTCTTTTAGAACCGACACGAAGTTTGAGCTAACAATACATCTGAAAATATGCATTTTCAATTAAATAATATTACATTATTGTATTTGTATAAACGCTAACAATACATCTGAAAATATGCATTTTCAATTAAATAATATTACATTATTGTATTTGTATAAACATGCTATTCATCACTATACGCTGAGCCGTCTTTATGTCGCTGCTCACAACCAGCTATCAATAAGTGAGCGGCAAGTCTTGCACGCATAGCTTTAGGGATATCGCCAGGTGGATTAACCAACAATGTCGAGCGACCTCCAATTATTGCTCTGATATAGAGGTAGATGAACACACCACAGTCATACCTGCAACATAAAATGATAAATTAGACATTTTCGTTATATCGATTACTAACACAATTTAGGGCCATGAACTAACCGCCCTCTTTGTTGCTCGCATTTGATGGCTCTGTATTTAAATACTCTGCGAACATTTGCCTTAACAAAATCAACTTGCTGTTCATCAAAATAGTTTATGATTTTATTAACAGCTCAACAAAATCAACATGCTGTTCATCAAAAAAGTTTATGATTTTATTAACAGGCTCCATCCAAGCTTCGTGGCCAGCTGAACTGTAGTGGTTGACGATCTTTCCTTTCAGGTCAACCAGAACAAGATGCCAGTGATCGTCCCTGACCAAGGGGATCAACAGGTGTTGTATACGGACAGCGGTATATTTTTCAATATAGTTCAAAAATAGCTCGTACTGTTCCGTCCCGACGCCATAGAGTGAGTGCTGCAAACAAAGTAATGTATGGGTTGAACTTAAAAGGGAGAATTCAGGATTACGCATGATGGATGATGGAACAAACATGATATAAACCAGAACTAACACGGTGCCAAATAGGATGACTAACGGTAGAACTAACATGACACATGGTAGAACTAACATTGAGCGAACTAGAACTAACATGACTCATGATAGAACTAACACGTTAATTGAGAACTGACATGTACTTACAAGAAAGAACACTGAGACGACTCCAAATTTTTTGTCATATGCCTCTTGCTGAAGCGTGTCCAACAATGACTCTTCCATCTGTAACATCAATGAAACATTAAAATACAATACGCGAAAGACATTATCAATTATTAAGCATGTATAAACTAACCTTGTCATCAAGCCGGCCACCACGAAGCAAATACAACAGCTCTTCTCTGTTTATATGGCTGTTGTCTGTTCTTATGACAGCATATCTCCTGAAAAGCATAACAAAACGGCAATTAGGACTAACAATGGGACGAACTAGCATATAAATGGTCAATTGAAACTTACCTGTGAACCTTTTGGGAGCAAAATTTGGTTAGGCAATTATTTTCAGCCGTATCGAGTCTTGTTGATACTGTAGATGATATCCTAAAATTATGTACAAAGGCACCAGAACTATTTAGTATGCGGATGTCAAAATCATCAGGGTTTTCAAGATCTTTATTTAGCTCGCCCAATAAAGATTTCTCCTCCGCTGACATTGGCTTCAACCTCAACGCATCCCAAGTGGGATATTGGTTGCCGGGGTAAAAATGGGAAACTTTCTTCTCTGTATGTACATATTCAGGACTTGATATGAGATCTATCATTTCTTTTTGCTTTTTCTTTCCTTTTCCCTCTGTGTAAGGGGTCCTCTTCCATTTAGATCTCTTGCTTTCCCTTTTCGGCGGTGGACTACCTGCCTTGGGCTTATTCCTTGGTGGAGCTGCTTCATCTGTCTCCGATTGCACATTCCTTGACAGATCTTCTATAATCTTGTCCACCTGGTGTGAAGTATCTACATCCATAGCCGCATTGCTATCTACATCCCCCCCTTCTCCACCAACATGCTCCCCTCCCATATCAACAGGCTCCTCCCCTTTATGTACAATCTCCTCAGCCCTGCTCTCTACATTCTCCCCTTCTCTACCAACATGCTCGTCTTCAGGGGCTACAATCTCCTCCTTTTTATGTACAATCCCCTCTTCGTTATCAACATGCTCCTTTACCCTATCTGCATTCTCCACTTCCCTATCTACATTTTCATCCACCTTATCTACATCCTCCTCAGCATTGCTATCTACATCCCCCCCTTCTCCACCAACATGCTCCCCTCCCATATCAACAGGCTCCTCCCCTTTATGTACAATCTCCTCAGCCCTGCTCTCTACATTCTCCCCTTCTCTACCAACATGCTCGTCTTCAGTGGCTACAATCTCCTCCTTTTTATGTACAATCCCCTCTTCGTTATCAACATGCTCCTTTACCCTATCTGCATTCTCCACTTCCCTATCTACATTTTCCTCCACCTTATCTACATTCTCCTCAATCTTATTATCTACAATATTTTCTTCTCTATCTACACTCTCCTCATCTTTATTCTCGGGGGCTTCATCCACAACTTTGCCTTCCATTGTGGTGACCCCCAAATCAACATCGCACCCATGTACAACAAAATCATCAACAGGCTCCTCAGCAACCTCTTCAACATGGCTATGTACAGCTTCTTGCATGGTGGCGCCTTCCTTATGTGCTCTGCTTGATTTGCCATGCTGTTCCTCCTCAGTTACCCGTGGCTTCAACTTCCTCCTATCTACAATTTTCTATTTGATATTTTCCTTTAGCACCACCGGGTCTATAACCTTATCATGGCTTCCAAGCTTTTGAACTATTGTGTTTAGCCTGTTGATCTCAATCATAAATTCTTTACAATATGTACTCTTGCTCTGCTTTGTGGCAGATAGTATTCGTTTGAGACATTTAGCAGAATTTCTCCAAAAAGCAAGCTGCTGCTCAATGGGTAGATTCTCCACCTCTTCATCATCAATGGCATCGTCAATATGCTTTGCAATGATCTGAGATTGTTTAGAGATTATATTATAAAATAGGATTAGAACTAACATGGATGTTGTTTACATTTAACGTGAAATAAGTTAGACTTAACATTGTATTTACATAGCCTATTGATAAGTTCTTCCTCGTTTCCTCCTCATTCGCCTTCCTCTTTGCCTTAGGCTTATGATGCACTCCTTCGCCCCTCGGTACCGCGGGAAGTGCACGTATATTTGAAGGAGCAGGCCCTACTTCCACAATAGGCCTATGGACAAAAGCTATTGAAGCTGCCTTAGCCTTTGATGTTATTGTCCTTACCCTCAGAGATGAGACTTTCACATCCGCTGAAGCCCAATATGTCATTGGAGGTTTGGAGTAGTCGACGTAGGCATATTTATTTATGCCTGTCATCTCATAGTACCAAAGCTGTAACAAATACATTAAGCACTCAAATTAGAACTAGCAAGGCATAAATTAGAACTAAAATGATTAGCGATTTAAAATAAAACATGGGTGCAGCTAGAACTAACATGCTAAAAGTTAGAACTCACATGGCATAAATTGGAACTAACATGATCTCTGTTAGTTCTAACTTATGTCCACAGATAGAACCAACATGACCCAAATTAGAACTAACATGAAATAAGTTAGAACTAACATGGAAAAAACTAGAACTAACATGACCATACATTAGAACTCACATGACATAAATCAGAACAAAAATACTTGCTGAGTGAGTAAAACATGGAACTTACACACAATAGTGTCATGCAACCTGGGACATGTGTCATCCCTGACTTCTTCTTGCCCTTCAAAGCAACCCCAATGCCCCTGATAATTTCTGAATAAATTAATTAGGCCCATGCAACTCCATTGACCCTCTCAATGCTATCCAGGTACCTGAGTATAGGTCTAGGGATACCCTCCCCGCATATGGGGCACCATATCATAGAGCATTGGTACAGAATTTGCAGCAAAACAAAGTCTTGGATATCCTGCTGTTATGTAGATTCCACAAGCCTCTCCAGTTGCCCTTCGAGGTATCTGCGATGGGTGATTGTTGCTTTTTTTAACTTCTTCCCCTCTTCAGTCTTGAAAAGAGGAGCGAAGTATTGCACCCAGATTCTGTTATTTGAGTCCCGATTGATACTTGGGACTTCTCCATTAACTGGGAAATATGTATGGTTGTGGACCCATTGTATATCAAATATAACTCTTTTTACCCCACCAGTCTTTGAATCAGGGATAGAAAATTCGCCATTGGCTTCATCATAATAGCTCAGCAGCAGTTCCAGTAAGGGGCGATCAGGCGCAGGAGGCCCAAATAAAATATAGTGCTCAAATATAGAGCCACGGTACGCATCCCTGTGCCACTGGCGCATCTTCGGGGCAATCCGCTTCATGAATTCCCAATACGCCTCGAAATTGGCATTTAGCCTTATTGATTTAACTGATTCAGTATAAGCAAGCTTTTTCCTGTAAAGAAATAAAATTTTCAAGTTAAATTAGAACTAACACCCACTGAAATTAGACCTAACACTAACGTCATCTAATAGAACTAACGCGGGCTGTTATAAAACTAACATGAACTCAATCTATAACTAACATTGACTCAAACTAGAACCAACATGGGCTGTGCTTGAACCTATCACTGTTTAGGATGAACTGAAATTAGGGCAAATTACGTCAGGTCACAAAATATTATATAACCTAGCACATACTGCTTTTTTGGGGACGGTTCGCTGGTACGTCCAACCTCTGCCCTTTTTCTTTCCCGGTCTCGCGCTTCGACTGCCTGCCTTTGCATGACCAAGAGGGTTTGAGTGGCTTCCTCCGCGCTGCCAATCCCAGATGAACCATCTTTTCCCTTCGAATCGGTGCAATGAGCGACTTCGGAATCGTTAACGGATTCTACTTCCACGGACGACATTTTTCCGGCGATATCCTTACCACAGTTGAAATCCGACGAGAAAATTAGAAGTTGGAGAGTTTTGGCTCCTAAGCGGTGGAAGAGAGAGAGAGAGAGAGAGAGTGTGTGAGAAAGGGTACTTGAGTAGGGAGGGGGCAGTAACCCATGTTAGTCCTTTCAGATGGGCAAGTTCGTAACTTTTCGGGCACTTTTTATAAAATCCAATACGTTGGGGCCACGTCACAAATACTGTGTGTATTTAGAGCTTATCCACGTGGGAAAGACTACAAGGGGCCTCGTTACATGATGTCTCCGCTGCACACTCCTCGACACTATTTTACGTTTGTTTTTAAAATCCGATACTTTAGAAAAACGATGCTTCCTTTCCCCCCACTTGAAAGAAAATCATATGTTCTTAACCCCTTAGAACGAACGCCCATCTTGTAGTAGAACTAACACGAGATGGACTAGAACTAACAGGAAGAGTGCTAGAACTAACAAGAAATGAGCTAGGGATAACATGGCAGCCAGAACTGACATTTGTGACGGAGCTAACGCCAACACGAAGTAGAACTAACTTTAGATGAACTAGAACTAACAGGATGACAGCTAGAACTATCAATAAGTGATATAGGGCTAACATGGCCACCACAACAAACACTTGGGCTCGAACTAACGCCAGCACGAAGTAGAACTAATGCGAGAAGGGCTAGAACTAACAGGAGGACGACTAGAACTAACAAGAAGTGAGCTAGAACTGAATAGGAGTGAGCTAGGGATAACATGGCAACCAGAAGAAACACTCGTGACGGAACTAACGCCAGCACGAATTAGTACTAACTTTAGATGAACTAGAACTAACATGATGACAGCTAGAACTATCAATAGTGATATAGGGCTAACATGGCCATCAAAACAAACACTTGGGCTCGAACTAACACCAGCACGAAGTAGAACTAACGCGAGAAGGGCTAAAACTAACATTGAATTAACGAGGGCTAACATACTCACTATATCCAATAACTAACATTAACTCAAATAGAACTAACATCAAAGTTAGTACTCCTACGTATATAAAAGCTAACACCATGAAAATATGACGTGAACATAAGTGATGTTGGGACCTGTCTTGGAAAGACGCGATTAGGTGGGATGTGTGACTATTCTGGGTGAATCGATAATACCAGGATATTCATAATAAGAGGATCCGGGTTCGAAGGGATATGTCTTTCTTGGGAACACGCGAAGTTAGAGCTAGCAAGAAATGAGGTAGAACTAACGCGATCTAAACAAAAGCTAACACTTACTGTATTATAACTAACACAAAGCTAGAATTAACAATAAAATGTTACAATATTTAGTTTACATTATTACATTATTAGAAGTATTAAATATAATACAATATAAAATTGTATAATGTATTATAATGTTCTATTGTACTTAATGAGTTATATTATATTATAATTATTACATATTATTTTCAAATAATTATATATTTAATAATTTTGGTATATCAAATTGTTAAGGTTATATATTATATTATATTTTTAAAATAACATTATTTTATTATTAATATAATATAATATTATACTATTGTCAATATAATATAATATTATACTTTCATTCATATAATATAATATTATTAATAATGTTAATATTATGTTATGACTAGTATGTTATTAATAAATTAATATATTATAAATATTTTAATATTATGTAATATATTATGGTCTTTAATAGGGCTGAGTTTATTAATGGTAATTTAATAATATATTAATAATTTATGATATATATAAATAGGTATTATGAATATATTATTTTTACATTAACATATTTTAGCAATAAATTATGTTAGATATTACATTAACATATTAACTCTATATTAATTACATTTAATATATTATGTTAGATATTATATTAACACCTTCTCAAACTCAAAACCAAAACACCAAAATTAAAACTTATTTTAGGTGTTTAGAAAAAGTGTTGCGTTTTTGGGTTGAAGACGATTTAGCTCAAAAAACACCATGGTATCCATACGGGAGCCTAAGTCATTTATTTTACTGGTTTTGTTAGTTCTAGCTTAGATGTTGTTAGTTCTATCATCTTCCGTGTTAAGTCTAACTGCATTCATGTTAGTTCTATCGCCAGCTAGCGCTAGTTATAGGTTAAGTATCGGTTCTATCGTCTTTTTAGTTCAAGCTTAGTTGTTGTAAGTTCTCGCTTCTCCAGTAATAGATCTAGCTGTTCTCGTGTTATTTCCACCTCCATATAACTTTAAGTTCTAGTTTAAGTGTTGGATCTATTGTACTTAAGGAGTTATATTATATTATAATTATTACATATTATTTTCAAATAATTATATATTTAATAATTTTGGTATATCAAATTGTTATGGTTATATATTAAAGTGATATTTTTAAAATAACCTTATTTTATTATTAATATAACATAATATTATACTATTGTCATTATAATATAATATTTTACTCTCATTCATATAATATAATATTATTAATAATGTTAATATTATGTTATGACTAGTATGTTATTAATAAATTAATATATTATAAATATTTTAATATTATGTAATATATTATGGTCTTTAATAGGGCTGAGTTTATTAATAGTAATTTAATAATACATTAATAATTTATGATATATATAAATAGGTGTTGTGAATATATTATCTTTACATTAACATATTTTACCAATAAATTATGTTAGATATTACATTAACATGTTAACTCTATATTAATTACATTTAATATATTATGTTAGATATTATATTAACACCTTCTCAAACTCAAAACCAAAACACCAAAATTAAAACATATTTTAGGTGTTTAGAAAAAGTGATAATGTTTTGGGTTGAAGACGATTTAGCTCAAAAAACACCATGGAATCCATACGGGAGCCTAAGTCATTTGTTTTACTGGTTTTGTTAGTTCTAGCTTAGATGTTGTTAGTTCTATCATCTGCCGTGTTAAGTCTAACAGCATTCATGTTAGTTCTATCGCCAGCTAGCGCTAGTTATAGTTTAAGTGTTGGTTCTATCGTCTTTGTTAGTTCAAGCTTAGTTGTTGTAAGTTCTCGCTTCTCCAGTGATAGATCCAGCTGTTCTCGTGTTATTTCCACCTCCATATAACTTTAGTTATATTGTTATGGTTATATACTTAAACTAGAACTTAAACTAGAACTTAAATATTGTTATATATTATATATTTAAAGTTATATTGTTATGGTTATATAACTCATTAAGTACAATAGATCCAACACTTAAACTAGAACTTAAAGTTATATTGTTATGGTTATATATTTAAAGTTATATTGTTATGGTTATATACTTAAAGTTATATTGTTATGGTATATCAAATAATTATTATATTGTTATGGTTATATATTATATTATATTATAATTATTACATATTATTTTCAAATAATTATATATTTAATAATTTTGGTATATCAAATTGTTATGGTTATATATTATATTATATTATAATTATTACATATTATTTTCAAATAATTATATATTTAATAATTTTGGTATATCAAATTGTTATGGTTATATATTATATTATATTTTTAAAATAACCATAACAATTTGATATACCAAAATTATTAAATATATAATTATTTGAAAATAATATGTAATAATTATAATATAATATAACTCATTAAGTACAATAGATCCAACACTTAAAATAGAACTTAAAGTTATATGAAGGTGGAAATAACACGAGAACAACTAGATCTATTACTGGAGAAGCGAGAACTTACAACAACTAAGCTTGAACTAACAAAGACGATAGAACCAACACTTAAACTATAACTAGCGCTAGCTGGCGATAGAACTAACATGAATGCAGTTAGACTTAACACGGCAGATGATAGAACTAACAACATCTAAGCTAGAACTAACAAAACCAGTAAAACAAATGACTTAGGCTCCCGTATGGATACCATGGTGTTTTTTGAGCTAAATCGTCTTCAACCCAAAAACGCAACACTTTTTCTAAACACCTAAAATAAGTTTTAATTTTGGTGTTTTGGTTTTGAGTTTGAGAAGGTGTTAATTTAATATCTAACATAATATATTAAATGTAGTTAATATAGAGTTAATATGTTAATGTAATATCTAACATAATTTATTGCTAAAATATGTTAATTTAGTTGTTCTCGTGTTATTTCCACCTCCATATAACTTTAAGTTCTAGTTTAAGTGTTGGATCTATTGAATATGTTAGTTCTACCTGGGTTAATGTTCGTTCTAGCCGTTTCCGTGTTAGGTCTAGCATATTTCGTGTTGGCTAACGCAAGGTCTAGTTTAAATGTGGGTTCTAATGCCTTTGTTAGTTCTATCTGTGTTCTAATGCCTATGTTAGTTATAGTTGTGTTCTAACTGAACCACGAAGTCCAATAGAACTGACAGGAGGACAGCTAGAACTAACATGGGCAATAGAACAATATAGACTAAGCTGGAACTAACAATAAGGTAGAACTAACGCGAGCTAAACTACAGCTAACACTTACAATTTTATAACTAACACGACAGCTGTTCTCGTGTTATTTCCACCTCCATATAACTTTAAGTTCTAGTTTAAGTGTTGGATCTATTGTATATGTTAGTTCTACCTCGCTTCTCCAGTAATAAATCTTAAATCACCTCATTCCGAGTTCGGGCGGAGAAATTACAGTGAAAACAACAATTAGAACTAACATGGTGTAGATTAGAACTAACATGGTATAAGTTAGAACCAACAAGACATAAGTTAGAACTAGCATGGCATAACTTAGAACTAACATGGCACAAACTGGTCATTTTCTATCTGATTCCGCTCGAATCTGGGCAATAGAAGAATATAGACAAAGCTGGAACTAACAATACAAACCAAGATCTAAACTTGTGAACAAGTCCATAAGCCTAACAATACAAAGACTAAACAACAGATAGCTTCACAATAACAGTAGAATTAAATGCAAACAGCAGATAAGCTTAACAACAAACAAATTAGATTTGACAACAGAGCGCTAAACTACGCAACCAGTCCATAAGCTTGACAACAGAGTGCTAAACTTCGCAATAAATGTGATGACTTAACAAAACATAACCTTGATAATCCGTCCATAAGCTTGACAACACAACGCCAAACATAACAATACAACCAGTCCATAATCTTTACAATAAAACGTGATGACTTAACAAAACAACCTCCCTCACGCTGATGAAGATGTTATCCCCATTGTCTTTGCTCTTAGTTCCATCAGTGGGTGAATATACCTGGCTCCCTTCAAAGAGTTTGTACATTAACGCCCAGTTAAGATTCATAAGCGCATGGAATACGATCAATTCAGACGGGTCAGTACGTGAATCACCTAGGAAGGCATGCGAATGCTAGCAAAAAGATAGTCCTCTGGCTTACGTTAACACTGTATTGCTATAGAGTGTTAACGTATGCCAGAGGACAATTCTCTCCAGCATTTGCATGCCTCCCCAAGTGATTCACGCATGACCCATCTGAATTGATCGTATTCCATGCGCTTATGAATCTTAACTGGGCGTTAATGTACAAACTCTTTGAAGGGAGCCAGGTATATTCACCCAATGATGGAACTAAGAGCAAAGACAATGGGGATAACATCTTCATCAGCGTGAGGGATATCCAAGATCCACATCAGCGTGCATCCCAGGCAGGCAATGACCTTCATCGGATGTACAGGAACTAGCCATGATTTTACAACACCATATATATAGGGGAACTTGAAGGTGTAGGGGAGAGGGTAAAAGTACAAATAAATGCGGAAGAGTCTACAGAGAGTCGGCGATGGGGAGATCCGAAAAAGATTGCGCCGAAAAGGTAATCAATCCTATCCAATATCTCGGTAACCTTCACAGCCAAGTGCAAGTGAATAATGTTAGTTTAAGTGTTGGATCTATTGAATACATTAGTTCTACCTGGGTTAATGTTCGTTCTAGCCGTTTCTCGAGTTAGTTCTAGCCATTCTCGTGTTAGATTAGTTCTACCTGGGTTAATGTTCGTTCTAGCCGTTTCTCGAGTTAGTTCTAGCCATTCTCGTGTTAGATAACGCAAGGTATAGTTTAAATGTGGGTTCTAATGCCTATGTTAGTTCTAGTTGTGTTCTAATGACTATGTTAGTTCTAGATTAAATGTGATATTTCTAGCTGATCTCGTGTTATTTCCACCTCCAGATAACTTTAAGTTTTGGTTTAAGTTTTGGTTCTATTGGATATGTAAGTTCTAGCTGCCCTCATGTTAGTTCTATCCCTTCTCGAGTTAGTTCTACTGCGGGCTGGCGTTATTTCTAGATAGCACAAGTGTGTGTTCTGTTGGCCATGTTAGCCCTACCTAACTGCTTGTTAGTTCTAGCTGCCCTCCTGTTAGTTCTATCCCTTCTCGAGTTAGTTCTACTCCGGGCTGGCGTTATTTCTATCACAAGTTTTTGCTCTGGTGGCTATGTTAGCCCTAGCTTACTTCTCATTTAACATGAAAATACTTACAACACACAACAACAACGTAGTTGTCTGTAAATGTACACGCAAAACAATTAACAACATATTAACAACATGAACATACTTACAACATTGAATACACAACACCTCCTGTTAGTTCTAGCCCTTCTCGAGTTAGTTCTACTGCGGGCTGGCGTTATTTCTAGCACAAGTGTTTGTTTTGGTGGCCATGTTAGCCCTAGCCCACATCTTGTTAGTTCTAGCTGCCCTCCTGTTAGTTCTTTCCCTTCTCGAGTTAGTTCTACTGTGGGCTGGCGTTATTTCTAGCACAAGTGTTTGTTTTGGTGGCCATGTTAGCCCTACCTAACTGATTGTTAGTTCTAGCTGCCCTCCTATTAGCCCTACCTAACTGCTTGTTAGTTCTAGCTGCCCTCCTATTAGTTCTATCCCTTCTCGAGTTAGTTCTACTGCGGGCTGGCGTTATTTCTAGCATAAGTGTTTGCTCTGGTGTCCATGTTAACCCTACCTAACTACTTGTTAGTTCTAGTTGCCCTCCTGTTAGTTCTATCCCTTCTCGAGTTAGTTCTACTGCGGGCTGGCGTTATTTCTAGCACAAATGTTTGCTCTGGTAGCCATGTTAGCCCTACCTCACTGCTTGTTAGTTCTAGCTGCCCTCCTGTTAGTTTTATCCCTTCTCGAGTTAGTTCTTTTGCGGGCTGGCGTTATTTCTAGCAAAAGTGTTTGTTCTGGTGGCCATGTTAGCCCTACCTCACGCTTGTTAGTTCTAGCTGCCCTCCTGTTAGTTCTATCCCTTCTCGAGTTAGTTCTACTGTGGGCTGACGTTATTTCTAGCACAAGTGTTTGCTCTGGTGGCTATGTTAGCCCTAGTTCACTTCTCATTTGACATGAAAATACTTACAACACACAACAACAACGTAGTTGTCTGTAAATGTACATGCAAAACAATTAACAACATATTAACAACATGAACATACTTACAACATTGAATACACAACAAAAAAACCTTGGAGAAAATTAAAATATTATTTACAAAAAAGGTGAATCGTGTGCATACAAAAGAGCAGCACAAAACTTTGCTCTATATTTTGCACAATCTCCTTTTGAAATTGTTATCGACCGTTTTTCTACAATGCTGTTAATGAATTCAATCATAAAGATCCCGCAATCTAACGTTCTGCATTTAAGGGAAAAATATTACAATATTGAAAATGACTGTGAAACAAAAAAATGAACAATTAAATTAGAAATGCATGAAACACTTACGGTCCTTGTTGTGGCACGGCAACTGACACAAGACCATGATGCTCCAATTTCCCCAATCCCCAATTACTCTCAATGAAACTCATAAACTTATTTATAAATTTCACAGCATCGGCGGTATAAATGGGGGAGTTGATTGAGGAGTAGTGATAGAATTTTGTCTCCTCTCTCACTAACTCTACCAGGTGCCAATGTCCGGAGCTGACAATCGGGATCAGAATTCTTTCACACTCCAAGAACTTCTGCTGAGAAACATTTTCCTTCATTCGTTTTGCCACCATTTCAAGATTTCCTTCTAGAAATGCTTGCTAAAAGATGCAATAATGTCAACATTGTGGGATAACATAATAATAATATCCACCAATTAGTGAAAAAAACAAGGATATACTTACTGCAAGCCAAGGTCTGGTGACATGTATCTTTCGATCATAACTATTAGTTGTTTCAATCTTGTTACAAAGCCGAATAACAAATACATCGATCACCTACAAAATTTACCATGAATGAATAAAATAGTTAATATAAATTATTTTATATACAACATCAAACAAACAATAACACAATTGTTCAGAACCTACATCGTCACTAAGTTCACCACCCGTTAATAGTATATAAGCATCTAAGCGAGATACGCTTGCTTCGGCACACTTCCAAATGTACGTATCACTATATGCAAGTACATTGTGAGAAAATTGCTACTAGAATTAAGTAAATTCAAAGATTATTATTAAATAAGTCAGTAACAGTTACCTGTTCATTCTTGATTGTAGAAAGTCTTCAATTAAATTGTTCTCATAATCAAACGGCAGTGCCTTACCTGGATAGTCTCTAGATGTAGGTATGAAGCCTTCTTGATTTTTGCACTTTTTTTCCCCTCAGGACTATTCAATATCTGGATGACACGTCTCTTCTTTGTGCCTTCCTTTGGTTGATCTAGATGCATATAAGGTGAAGTAACAGAGGGTCCATCCTTCCTCTCCCTCTTTCCGACAGCCCATTTGATAGATGGCGTTTCTCTATTATTCTCATTACCACCTTCATCTTTTTGAGAAACATCTCTATAGAGTCGAGAAGGCATATAATTAACAAAGAGTTACACAAGAATTATATGGAAAATATAAAAATTAAAATTGCAAGAAAATTTAAAAAACTAAACTCACCGAGCATCTTCTAAAATTCTCACGTCTCTTGCGCTCATCACAAAGTCATCACATAAATCGGCTTCCCCAGTTCCTTCCAAATTCTCATATTCCTTAGCTTCCATATCCTCTTTGATTTTTTTTTCTTCAGTTACATTTCCGTCATCCTCTTTCTCCTTGGTTTTTTTTTGGCATCTAGCACTACGCTCTTCTAATTCTCGTAATTCTGTAGTGAGCTCATTCAACTCGTACGTCTTCTCCGCAATTAAGAAAATTAATTCAGCTTTCCTTGATTCCTATTTGACAAAAAAAGCTAGTATTAGTACGTATACTATAGTTGCAAACATAGATACTAACAAAAGGGACATAAAATAATGAACTATTAGAACAACGATATGTACAAATACTAATGGCGATGCCGTATGAATAAGAGGAGTATTCTCTTGGTCATTATCCGTAACCAACTTCGGGACTCTATATAATTTGTTCATAGTAGTCCTCCTCCACTTTCCAGTACTCGTCACACAAAAGAGCAGCGGTAACCTTTCAACATCAGAAGTATACTCTAATTCCCCCACTTTTTCATAAAACCAAACCTACAAAAAAGAAACTACACATTAGCATGTGCATAAACAATAATCATTATCAAAATGAAAAGATATACAAATTAATATTCATGTAACTCACCAGTAAAACGGAGGAAAAACCACCCATGTACCCGGCATTTGAGCGCTGACCTAATTCCCGCATACTAAGAGACTTCTTTGATTTACTCATCTCTTTGCAAAGAAGAGTGAACACCGCATGGCACCAATTATATTTATGCAAAGTTGATAACTGCTCCGCATATCTAAACGCCCACAAGGGACATGTCTTACATGTCCGCGGGCATAATATGAAGCCGATAATGAAAGCCACAATAAGTTTCACACATATTATAGGGTCTTCATTAATCATATCTACAATCATCTCGGCCATTCTATCGCGCTTCCCCGAAATCACCGCCTTCTTTTCCTCATCGGCTTTCTTATAATTCTTTACAAAATAGGTGTAGATTGTATTAGCCGCTGCCCCACTCATTTTTATCGGAATTCCCTCCTTTGGCAATCCGGTAATTCGG
Organism: Asparagus officinalis; assembly: GCF_001876935.1. Taxonomy (NCBI): domain Eukaryota; kingdom Viridiplantae; phylum Streptophyta; class Magnoliopsida; order Asparagales; family Asparagaceae; genus Asparagus; species Asparagus officinalis. Next base: position 71,918,192 of record NC_033795.1, on the reverse strand, counting down.
TGAATATCATCTATACCGAACACACAATTTTTATTCCCAATCATGAATGAGCATTTATCGGGATTAAAATTTTGAATCAAGCAATCAATTGCTATTTGCTCATTGCTCAAGGATGTGGGTATATTGAGAAAGTTGTGAAAAGGTGTCGTCTGTAGGGCTTTTATGTGTCTTTCATCTAATATTATTCACTTATCAATTAAATCTCGAAAATAACACAAATTGGTCGGAATTCTCAAGTGTGTTATCTTAGCCCTACAAGAAAATTATAATTTAGAAAGAGTTAAAAATTAAATATATTTGGGCAAATGAAGACGCATATTAACAAGTTTATTAACACAAACATTATACATCATGGCTTACAACAAAATTATAATTCAGAAAGACACACTGATTAAATATCATAATTTCATCATTGGACTGACAGACAAACATTATACATCATGGCTTACAACAAAATTATAATTCAGAAAGAGTTAAAAATTAAATATATCATGGCAAATTACTTACGAAGTTGGAGGATTATTGCATTTAGAAGAGGTAGGCTTTGATTTTGAAGAATTCGAAGACGTCGATGCTTTCAATTTGTTCGAAGCCATGAGGGCTGACATCGAGGGCTTGGTCGAGCTCCGGAGGCGGCGATGAACCTGAGGGCTGAGCTCGAATGCCGTCGGAGGCGTGGCTGATGACGAGGGCTAAAGTATTCCAGACTCTTCTATAAAAGAACGAGACTGAAATACTTTGGAGGGGGGGAGTGTAGGCGTATAAAATTGCTTATAGATCCCTTAACACAGCTCGGCACAAACCGACGAACTATCGGGCGACATATCCAAACACGAGCGTCAGTCCACAACGCCGAAGCCAAGTGACACACAACAAAGAGGATTAACGAGGCAACGAGGCTAACGAACCGTACGCAAACAATGGAATACATCCATTCGCATGCGGAATCAAGCTAACAGTCTGGTGAGTCAACGAGTCATCCAACCATAGAACGGATTTGAACTCAAACACCGAGGCAGATTTATTGCCATATTGGAATTCGAGCTGTCAAATCAGAGTCCGGATCAACAACGAAGCGGGTCTACTGCCAAATCAGGATTAAGATCAACAAATCAGAGTCCAAATCAACCACGAGACCGGAAAAAACGGCAAAACCCAAACACCTATAGGTGGTCGGCCCAGATCTGTGCCAAGGCACAGATCTGAGAGCCTATAAATAGACCCCCTTTGCTCATTTGTTAGAGGTTGGAACTTTGGACGGCGAAGCTCTGCTGGATTGAAGGCTCAAAACTTAGAAAGATTGAAGCTTTGTGACTTTGAAGACTTGCTCTTTCAGATCCGATGCTCGGCGATCGTCCACGTCAGAAAAGGCAGGAGTTCGAGAGGGATCGGATCTGAGATCTACGTGATTATACTCCGGATCAAAGCTTGGCCTTTGATCCCGAGAGGGCGATTATTTCCTTGGTGAATTAATCCCCCCCGGCTATTATTTCCTTCGTGAAATAATACCCGTTATATCATGTAGATCCGACCGGATCTAGATCACGCGGTAGTCCACGGATAAACCCTGGCGTTGGCAAAGAACCCACAAAAGCGAGTGACCGCAAAACAGGAACTCGCGATTTGTTCGAAAAAGGAAAGTTGTAATTTTTTATTTCTTTTTTGATCTCGTTGTAACCGGATCTTATAAAAAGACCGGATCTTTTGTAATCGAAAAACAGTTACCAAAGAGTGCAATGACATCAATGAAGAACACAATTTTTCCCGCGAACAATCTGGCGACCACAGTGGGAGCCACCGATCTCGCTGACTAGATCGTCACGTCGCAGCCGCGGATCTCAATCCCGGTCGAGGAGGAGGTCGAGTATGAATTCGACCAGGCCAAGTTCGAGGAGTACCTCTCATCCTCGTCCGGATCTACCTCCCCCCGCAAGTCCAAGAAGTTCTCCTCCAGGAGAAAAGTTCGTTGGTTTGAAGAAGTTCAGAACGCCAACGAAGCTCTCACCCCAACTGATGCCCAAGTTGCGTCGGGTGAAGTTCCACTGACCTCCAACGAGGTCAAACCTGTTCTTGCCGACGCCTCTACTATTGAGGGCGTAGTGACTCTCTCAAAGAGAGCCTGCCAGAGGCGACGTCAACGCCTTACGCGGCAATTCGCTAAGGCGATGGAGTCTACAGACGGAGTCCGCTACAACGCGGATCTGAAGAACAGGAGAGGCAAACAGCCTCAACAACTGAAGAATGACAGCTCCTCCAAGCCGCCAACGAACGAATGGATCCGGGTCAAACGGAACCGTTCGACACTTGAATAGCGGATTCACAAACGCCGCGCGTTACTCGCACAAGCAAAAAATTCTTGTGCAGAAGGCCAAGAAATTGGAGGAAGAAAGAGTGGCCAAAAAGCCATCACCAACCCGCCAAGTATGGAGGCCAAAGCAGCCTCCAACAAAAGTTCAACCACTGGCGAATCAACCCAAGGCCGATGATTTTTCAATAGCTTCTCCGGGAGATCATGCACAATCGTCCCGAAGGAAGAAATCACGATGAGTGAGGCAAGGCTCCAGTTCAAGAGCATTTGGGCCCGATGAAGAAGCCCCGGACGACTCAACATGCTGGGGGTCGCCGCCGCCCTCAACATGCCAAAGAAATCATGGCAGCTACGCGCACCAATTTGCGCATTAAAGTCCAGGAGCCCACTGAGAACTCATGCCCAAAAAGGCATGTTTCGAGGCGCGTGACTTTTGAAAGCCCAAAGAAGGCAGTTCTTCCTCAGAAGGAAACATTATCGTCAGATGACGATAGTGTTATACCTGAGAAGTCATGCCAACACACGATAAGTTACTCCGATCGTCAAGCAGACGAGTTGTACTATCGTGCTGGAGGTACGAATAAAACCAGGAAAAGGAGTCCCCGAGAACGGGAAACTCAATGCCCCTGTTCCAAGCTCATTCGGGCAGTATTGTTTGAATGCAACTGCATCAAGGCGGTCCCCGAAAGAGTTTCGGTCTTCGAAAGGCTCAGTAATGAAACGCCAAAACCAAGGCCTAGGCGTTTCCGACGAAGAAGAAGAGTAGTCGAAGTTGGAGAATTTTCGAGGGTCACCACTAACATGACCAGCAGAGGGACATCGGCACGGGATAATCTCGAGTCAATTCTGAAAGCATCCCAGCATATAACCCGTCTGCAGTCTGGAGCCATCAAACGAAAAACTGACGGTAGGGTTCGGACAAGGGTACCTTCAGAAGATGAAGAGTCGGATGCCAGTTCGGTGGTCACATCTGACAATACAGTATCCAGCGAGGGGCAACCCCGCGAGGCACTTATGATAAGTGCAGAACAAGTGGCCAAGATGCTTGAAGAAGCCATGGCTAAACAACAGGAGGCCTTCAGGTTTGAAATGCAGATGGCCATGCAGAACATGAGAGAAATACATGACCAACAAATCCAAGCATTGACGAACCAGCAAGGCGAGCCAAGTCGTCGTAACCAGGTTAATCTGGAAGATGAGGACACAAATGCAAACGAGACTCATAATGCAAATAATCCTTCCGTCAATGCAGGGGGTGATAACGAGAATGCCAACGAAAACACAGGTGAAAACTTGAAGATCAAGAACCTCGAGAGCAAAATCAACACATTGATCTCCGCTCAAGAGACGAAGAAAACAGGCATTCCCTGTCCATACCCAAGAGAGTGGGAATCGATCCCATATCCGGCGAAGTTCAACCTAATTAACTTCACGCCGTTTAATGGGATGGGTTCACCTACTCAACATTTAATTTACTTCAAATCACACTTGGGGGTTATTTCTGATAATGAGCCTCTGATGGTGCGGTCCTTCGTTGGCACTCTTCGTGGAGCCGCCTTCGATTGGTATCGCCGCCTCAAGCCAGGAAGCGTGAATAGCTGGGACGACATGGAGACCAAATTCCTCGCTAATTTCTTCGACGACGACACAGAGATATCCATCGGGTCGTTGCTGGACGAGAAGCAGAAAGACGGGGAATTGGTTGACACATTCGTCAAAAGGTTCCGGAACAAGGCGATGAACTGTCGGGACCCGATCACCGAGGAATTCATTCTCCAGACTTGCCACAACAACCTCGCGTTGGACGTGTTGGAAGCAATGGGGACAACACCGTCCAAGACATGGAAGGATCTGAAGGTCCGAGGAGAGCAAGCCGAGCGATTCCTCAGAAGGAAGAAGGCGGAAAGAGGCCAACCGGCGACGAATGCTCCACAGCAAAATTTCGTCCCACGAGGGAAAGGTAAGGCACACGCTAATGCAGTTGATGCTAATCAAACTTTCCAATTGCAACCTAAGCAACAGCAGCAGCAACAAGCACCACAACAACCTCGGGGACAATGGCAACAACGGTCTCAGAAGCAGAAATCTTCAGAGCCAAGATTCCCCAAGGTGTACTCCTTCAAAGATGACGAAGTTCCCAGCATCTTTAAGTACCTGTTAGAGAATAACAAAATCCAGCTGCCAGTGATCGTGGATCAAGAAGGGCTAGCAAAGTGACGGATCCGAAGTATTGCGCATACCACAGAGCGGTCCATCACCCTACCAAATCATGCTACCACCTCAAGGACAAGATCCAGGCGCTAATTGATGTAGGCGTCATAACCCCGAAGCCGTCCAAGAATGTCGGAGCAAATGCGGTGTCAATCAGCTTTGGATCGGTGCCCACAACATGGTTCAAACCAGAGCGCATCACCAAAGTAGGGATGAAGACTGTGAACGATGACCCACATGGACAGCGCCAAAAAGGGCTTGTGCCACACACAGCCCCAAACGGCGAAATCCTCTGGGTTCACCCTGATCTCATTGAAGATGAACAGTGGGCGACTTCCTCGAAAAGAAAGGGCAAAGGCAAGTCCTGCAATGCTACATCCGTAATCTTTGAGGAGGATGGCGATGAAGCTCATACCTTCCCGCTCTATGAAGAGGAACAAGAAGTCTTTGCCACTAGAAGCGGAAATGAGTATCACTACAATTATCTGCCGCCTAGTGAGCAGGGGATGAATAAACGGGGACCAGCCAAAACTCTCACGGAGATGGGGGTGATTACGAGTCCTACGCCGGGCGCAGAGGCTCGACAACAGCCAGCGAATAAACCGAGAGAGAAGAATCCCCAGGAGGTTCAAAATCCGAAGCAGTCTCGTTTCAGTCGCCCGATTGGAAGAGACAATCCGGAAAGCTCGAAAACTCCGCAAGCCTTCGATATAATGGCTCAATTAGCCAACATTCCAGCACGGATAACGCTGTATGAGTTGCTGCGGTTGTCCAAGGAAACCAGGGAGGCCTTGCAAGAAGCTTTGGCCAATTTAGAGGTGTTTTTGACTCAAATCAAGTCGGTGCCTGAAGGGCCAGAACCGCTGAGTCAACACTGCAATATAGCGACTAAGAACCTTCCCTGCATTACTTTCACCAAAGAGGATATGCAGATGAAGAATTCGAACCATGATCGACCGCTATACTTCATCGGGTACATTGGCTCCAGCAAAGTCAACCGAATCCAAGTGGATCCATGTTCTGCTGTGAGTATTATGCCGCTTCGCTTGATGCATTTCCTCGGTATTCCAGTTAGCAAGTTGGCGTCCACATGCACTGTTATCTACGGGTTCAATACCAGCGGGTCAAGACCTTTAGGTAAAATCCGGATAAAGTGTCAAATGGGTGATTTGAAGACGGAAGTCACATGTTATGTGATCGATGCCGAGACTTCATATAACTTACTATTGGGTCGGCCTTGGATCCATAGTAACGTTATAATCCCCTCCACTCTCTATCAGTGTTTGAAATATGTTGACACTGATAATAAGGTTAGGACGGTGGTCGCGGATAAGCAACCATTCAAAGGGTATGAGAATTATTTCACTGATTCTCTCCTTTATGGTAACGAATTCGATACTGAATCATCGGCCCATGGCACGGACAACGGAGAAGAAGCTGATACCGAAGCTTGATTTGATTACAATGGAGGTTATGTTTTAAACGACATTGTACCATTTGTAATCAACCTTGACGATGAACAAACGTCAGAGGGCAGTTGTAACTGGCAACTTGCCAATAATGAAATAAATAACGATTTGGAGTACTCCCTGTCTCTTGATGATGTAATGAAAGAGTTGTACGATAATCCTGATTTGTATATGCCGCTTCGATCGTCCTATATAACAAAGGAACGCCTCCAACATTCTTTCGGAACAACCATGATCATCCCGAACAAGATAGGAGGTGCAAAAGAAGTAATTTATGGTAAAGGAAAAAGCTCTCCGTTACCAGATCATTTCCTAAGTGAAGATAAAGATGACGACAAACCTGGTCGGCATTTATCTAAGTATAGTCCGGAAGCGCGCAAGCTCATGGAAAAGCAGGGGTACGATTTCACACTCGGAGAAGGTCTATACTTCGATCGAGGTCCCCGTGTTCCAGCCAAAGCAGCGTATGTACCAAAAGGGAAACCGGATGATTATTATAAATTCGGACGAGGGTTAGGGTATGAATCTTCTTCAGAAGACGAATGTTGCTAGTTAATCAATAACCAATCATCTGGGCAATACAAAGATGGGTACCCGTCAGATTCCTCGGAATGGGATTCCGATACAAGTCTGGGGGAAGTATTCAAAGCCCTAATGACGAACATGGCTACAGCTGATCCGTCCACAATGGAAGACGACGATCAAATGCCAACATGGGAAGACCCGTGGGGTCATCACCTGAACATGCAGTATGGTGATAGGTTCGAACAGAGAGAACCCCCCACTGAAGATAAAATAGTCCAAGTTAACATGGGTGACGAGGCCAACCCAAAGCCGATATTCATCAGCGATAGTCTCCCCTCAAATGAGAAGGAGGAACTAATCGCTCTCATCAGGGAATACATTGACGTCTTCGCTTGGAACTATGAAGATATGCCAGGGCTCGACCCCAATGTGGCAATGCACCGCCTCGATATCAAACCGGATGCCAAACCTGTCAAGCAACAGCAAAGACAGTTTCGTCCGCAGATAATGGAAGCCATCGAAGCAGAGGTTAAGAAATTGATCGAATCAGGATTTATCCGAGAGGAGCAACATCCAGACTGGCTAGCCAATATTGTTCCAGTCATGAAGAAGAACGGGGCGACGAGGCCAACCCAAAGCCGATATTCATCAGCGATAGTCTTCCCTCAAATGAGAAGGAGGAGTTAATTGCTCTCATCAGGGAGTATATTGACGTCTTCGCTTGGAACTATGAAGATATGCCAGGGTTCGACCCCAATGTGGCAATGCACCGCCTTGATATCAAGCCGGATGCCAAACCTGTCAAGCAACAGCAAAGACGGTTTCGTCCGCAGATTATGGAAGCTATTGAGGCAGAGGTTAAGAAATTGATCGAATCAGGATTTATCCGAGAGGAGCAACATCCAGATTGGCTAGCCAATATCGTTCCGGTCATGAAGAAGAACGGTAAAATCAGGATTTGCATTGACTTTAGGGACCTGAATACGGCATTTCCAAAGGACGACTTTCCTCTCCCGATCACGGATGTCATTATCGACAATACATGCGGATTTGAGAGAATGTCTTTCATGGATGGGTTTTCAGGATATAACCAAATCAAGATGCACCCAGATGACGAGAAGCATACAGCGTTCAGAACGCCCCTCGGTGTCATTTGCTACACCGTGATGCCTTTCGGTCTAAAGAATGCAGGCGCCACATACCAACGAGCAATGACTAAGATTTTCCAAGAACATCTCAGGAAAATAGTCAAGTGCTACGTTGATGATTTGGTTGTAAAAAGACGCAACAAAGAAGATCACATCAAGGACTTGAAGACGATGTTCGATCTCATGCGAAGTCATCAATTGAAGATGAACCCTACTAAATCCTTCCTTGGAATGTCTAGCGGAAAATTCCTTGGATTCGTCGTCACCACTAAAGGTATACATATCGATCCCGATAAGGTGAAGGCGATACACGAGCTGCAACCTCCTAGAAATTTAAGAGAGCTCAGAGGATTGCAAGGGCGGCTAGCTTACATCCGACGGTTCATCTCAAACCTTTCTGGGAAGTGCCAACCATTCTCTAAGATAAACAAGAAAGGGGTGTCGTTCATCTGGGACGACGCCTGCCAAAAAGCATTCGAAGATATCAAAACGTATCTGGCGAATCCTCATGTTCTCGTTGCACCGAAATCGGGTAAACCGTTCTTGATTTACATCAAGGCGATGAACCACTCGATAAGTGCTTTACTAGCACAAGACGACGATAACGGTCATGAACAGGCAGTCTATTACCTAAGTCGGACCTTGATAGGCGCCGAGTCTCGATATCCGATGATTGAGAAAGAATGCCTCGCATTGGTATTCGCAATGCAAAAGATGCGGCATTACTTGGTTGGACAGACGATTTACGTCATTTCCAACGTTAATCCAGTGCGAGTATTTATGATGCAACCGGACTCTATGAATTGGCGGTTAGCGAAATGGGCCCTTCTCTTGTCCCAATATGATTTGCACTTCAAGCAACAGAAGTCGATCAAAGGACAAGCGATTTGCAATCTTTTGGCGGCAAACCCGACCACAGATACGGCAGAAGTATATGATGACTTGCCGGATGAAACCAACGAGGTTAACTTGCGCAGCCTCCCGAAACTGAACTATTAGTCACAGTAAGGACGCATCAACTCTGCATACCCATATACGATATGGATATTGAAGAGGAAGATGACGGAAACATAAGCTCCAAGGAGGTGAATTCAACTCAAATTGGGTCTGAGTCCCGAGATTGGCGTTTTCCTATCATTGACTACGTCCAATATGGTATTTTGCCAGAGGATGTAAAAGAAAGGGAATCAATCCGCCGAAGAGCACCAAGATTTTTCTATAATACCGAGACCCATACATTATACCGTCGAGGGTACGATGGTTTGTTACTCCGATGCCTTTCGAACAAAGAAGCAGAAGAAGTTCTTAAGGAAGCGCACGAAGGAGAATGTGGTGCGCATCAGCCTGGTCCTAAACTGTATGATCGCATCAGGAGAATGGGATATTTTTGGCCAACAATGGTTCGTGACGCAATCGAATACGCCCGAGAGTGTCATGCTTGTCAAATACATGCAAATTATATGCATCAACCACCAGAGCAGTTGCACACGTCAGCACATCTTGGCCGTTCGAGACATGGGGTATGGACATTGTCGGTCCTATTTTTCCCCCTTCAGTCAAAGGTGATCGATTCATTCTCGCAATCACGGATTACTTTTCAAAGTGGGATGAAGTAATTCCGCTTAGAGAAGTGAAGACGAACAACGTCATCAGTTTTATCAAACATCATGTCATATACCGACACGGCGTGCCAAGACGGATCATTCATGACAACGGTCCACAGTTCATAAGCAACGCCTTCATCAGGTTTTGTGTCAAGTTCAAAATTGAAGATGTGTCGTCGACAGCTTATTATCCCGCTGCGAATGGATTAGCTGAGGCGTTCAACAAGACGATTATTAAGATCCTGTCAAAGCTCGTGAAGACCAATAAACGAGACTGGGATGATAAACTCGGTGAAGCACTCTGGGCCTATCGCACCACCATACGCACACCTACGGGAGCTACCCCATATTCGTTGGTATACGGATGTGAAGCTGTGCTACCGTTGGAGATTCAAATCCCATCTCTTCGGATCGCTCTCACAACCGAGATGACAACAGAAGAACAACATCAAAAACGTCTCGAAGAACTCGAGAGGTTAGATGAAAAGCGCTTGGAAGCTCAACAACACATTGAGTTCTATCAAGCCAGAATATCTAGGGCTTTTAACAAAAGAGTCCGACAGAGAAGCTTCAAGGAAGGAGATCTGGTCCTCACTACTCGCTGACCGATAATCCTCAACTCCAAGAAGAAAGGTAAATTCGAACCCAAATGGGAAGGACCGTTTGTGATAGACACAGTCTACTCAAACGGCGTATATCGCCTGATTACTCAAGAAGGTGACAGGCAATTAATGCCAATAAATGGGAAGTTCCTGAAAAAGTGCTATCCCTAGTACATTCAGGATAACTCATTTACCGGGAAGTTCCTTGAAGAATATTACAGAGGATAACCCAAAATCTTTTTTACCACCAAAATCCCTCACTGATAAATTTCAATTGACAGTGAGTCCACCAAAAGTGTCCTTCTGGCCCTCTTGATTCTCTCCATGAATAAGAGGTCCACTTTCAGTTCAGAGTCCCCTTTCGATAAACGAAAGAACTCCTTTCTTTTCTCTTGGGTTAAGCCTTCTCATGGTTATAACCTAAGTTGAAATTTTATTTCGATAAACGAAAAACTCATCTTCTGATAACCAAGCCTATAAAAGGTAAGTTGTCCGGATTTTCCAGGTTCTCGGAGTGGAGATCCCACTTCTAGTTTCTCTTGCACTGGAAATAGAATATAAAATTCTTCCTTTCCAGAATCAGGGAATAGAATATAAAATTCTTCCTTCCTTGTTTTCGGGTTTGCCTTCACCCTAAAAGAAGACCGGGAAATAGAATATAAAATTCTTCCTTTCCCGCACCGATCTTTTCCAAAATTTGTCAATTTAGGATTCATCCTATGAAGTTTATCCCGAATCCTAAGCAGGGATAAGTCTGAGCCAAACACGCGCTGCCGGTTTAGTCTTTTTCCGTAGAAAAAGACACCAGAGTTTGATTCTGGGGTATTCTATCCTAAAACCTAAGCAAGGATAAGTCTGCGCTTAACCCGCGCTGCCGGTTAGTTCTTAACCGTTAAAAAGAACACCCGTTCACATATTCAATATTGTGGCAGGTCGTTATTAATAACACCAAAATCCATGCCTTACACGCATGGGGAATTTCATCCTGAATCCTAAGAAAGGATATGCCGACGCCTAACACGCGTCGCTGGTTTAGTCTTTTACCGATTGAAAAAGACACCAGAATACCAGTCTGGGGTATTTTATCCTGAAGCCTAAGTAGGGATAAGTCAGCGTCTAATACGCGATGCTGGGTAGCCTATTCCCGTAACAATGGCGAAGCCTATGTATTCGACATCATAGCACAAAGTCTCAGAGAATTCACTCTCTTAGCACAACGTTACTTGCAGAACGGATTTAGACAATCCGCATGCTAGCCCGACTCAAACGGTAATCGGTAAAGGCTAATCAAATCCGTTGAAGGCTGAGGGTTAGCCAAAAATCCTAAAGTCAACGCCTAACACACGTTGCCGGGTAGTTTGTTCCCGTAACAATGGCGAAGTCTACGTATTCGAAGTCGTAGCATCAAGTCTAAGGGAGTTCACTCATTTAGCACAACGTCACATGCGGAACAGACTTAAAACAATCCGCATGTAAGCCCGATTCAAACGGTAATCGGTAAAAGCATGTCAAATCCGTTGAGGGCTGAGGATTTGCCAAAAATTCTAAGTCAACGTCTGATACACGTTGCTGTTTAGTCTTTTCACATGAGAAAGATGAAGTCTACGTATTCAATATCGTAGCACTAAAAGGGTTAACTCTTTTAGCATAACGTCACATGCGGAACGGACTTAAACAATCCGCATGCTAGCCCGATTCAAACGGTAGTCGGTAAAGGCTTATCAAACCCGTTGATGGCTGAGAATTTGCCAAAAATTCTATAAATGCAAGTCATTGAAGCATCATCTTCATTAGTTGGTCTCGTGACTTGAGCATCTAACAACTCCAATATTTAGGACCGCCATGCTCCAATACCTCAAAAGCTTAAACTGTGTATACTCCAACAAACGTCAAGCGATCCGAAACCCTAGGGTCAACGCTGGTCAACGCGTAACCCTAGGTCAACGCCAGTCAACACGTTGCGATCAAAAAGTCAATGTACGACGTTCAAAACCCTAAGGTCAACGCCGGTCAAACGCGTAACCCTAGGTCAACGCCAGTCAACGCGTTGCGATCAAAAAGTCAACGTACGACGTTCAAAACCCTAAGGTCAACACGCAACCCTAGGTCAACGCCTATCGATGCGTTGCAATGAAAGAATCAATACTTCGAAAAGTATACGAGTATAAACTGCTTCTTAATACTCCGAAAAATATACGAGTATAAACTGCTTCTTAATACTCCGAAAAGTATACGAGTATAAACTGCTTCTTAATACTCCAATAAGGTATACGAGTATAAACTATTCCCTATTTTTGGTTGACAAGTTCCTAGAGAATATTTTTCCAAAAAAATATTCTTAAGGATAACTCAACAACACTACGCCGGACAACGCGTCGCATATATGGACTCAACATTCGATGGTCAGTTCTATGTTGAACCAACAAACACGAGCTAAAGATCAGAAAATTAGGAACCGACTTCAAGATAATAAATGCAGCACCGGAACTCTTACAGACATTCGACAAAGCACCGAATAGCCTAAAGGATTGAAGGAATCAAGAACAGAAGCCACTCCAAGGTCCCGTTACACTGACTGAAGGTTGGGACAATCATATCCAAAGTATTCCAGACTCTTCTATAAAAGAACGAGACTGAAATACTTTGGAGGGGGTATCTGTAGGCGTATAAAATTGCTTATAGGTCCCTTAGCATAGCTCGGCACAAACCGACGAACCATCGGGCGACATATCCAAACACGAGCGTCAGTCCACAACGCCGAAGCCAAGTGACACGCAACGAAGCAGATTAATGAGGCAACAAGGCTAACGAACCGCACGCAAACAATGGAATACATCCATTCGCATGCGGAATCAAGCTAACAGTCCGGTGAGTCAACGAGTCATCCAACCATAGAAGGTATTTGAACTCAAACACCGAGGCAGATTTACTACCATATTGGGATTCAGGCTGTCAAATCAGAGTCCGGATCAACAACGAAGCGGGTCTACTGCCAAATCAGGATTCAGATCAACAAATCAGAGTCCAAATCAACCACGAGACCGGAAAAAACGGCAAAACCCAAACACCTATAGGTGGCTCGGTGGCCGAGCCACCAATAGGTGGCCGGCCCAGATCTGTGCCAAGGCACAGATCTGAGAGCCTATAAATAGACCCCCTTTGCTCATTTGTTAAAGGTTGGAACTTTGGACGGCGAAGCTCTGCTGGATTGAAGGCTCAAAACTTAAAAAGATTGAAGCTTTGGAACTTTGAAGACTTGCTCTTTCAGATCCGGTGCTCGGCGATCGTCCACGTCAGAAAAGGCAGGAGTTCGAGAGGGATCGGATCTGAGATCTACGCGATTATACTCCGGATCAAAGCTTGGCCTTTGATCCCGAGAGGGTGATTATTTCCTTGGTGAATTAATCCCCCCCGGCTATTATTTCCTTCGTGAAATAATACTCGTTATATCGTGTAGATCCGACCGGATCTCGATCACGCGGTAGTCCACGGATAAACCCCGGCGTTGGCAAAGAACCCACAAAAGCGAGTGACCGCAAAACAGGAACTCGTGATTTGTTCGAAAAAGGAAAGTTGTAATTTTTTATTTCTTTTTTGATCTCGTTGTAACCGGATCTTATAAAAAGACCGGATCTTTTGTAATCGAAAAACAGTTAACAAAGAGTGCAATGACATCAATGAAGAACATAATTTTTCCCGCGAACAGGGAGCTGGAGAGGAGGAGGGGAGGTGATGGCTAGGGCAAGGGGACGGCGGCAACGCTGAACGGGGACGTCGAGGGCTTGGCCGAGCTTGGGCGGCGGTGCTTTCGGGCGGTGGTGAGGAGG